>NW_023494382.1:12046-312046 GCF_011100635.1 Trichosurus vulpecula
GCTCCAAAAGTCAACGAGTTCTCTAAGTATTGAAAATAAATATAAATATCTTGAAGTGTAAATGAGCCATGAGAAAATTAGCAACTAATCTGAAAGAGGGTATTATAGAATATCAAAACTATCATTCCACCACTGAAATTTCCATAACAAAATAGTCGTGGCATTAACAGTAACCCACTAACCCACAAGAAGCCAATTCTAAACCCAGACCCAGTGCCACATAGTAATCTATCGCAAATCACAGCATAATACAATAATCCGCAGCCAATATTTGTATAACATAACATTACATACTATGTCAAAATACCACTGTCCCAAACACCACCCACAACCTGCCTCCTTGTTTCCTTTGCAGGAATGATCTCTCTAAGTCCCTTACTTGCTCTTACCACCCTCTGCCCATGTTAGTTACCTTGGCGATAGAATGATAACATCACAAGTGTTCTATGATGCAATAAGGAGCAGCTTTTACTGGGTGAGTTGATTTTTAAAGAGATCATCCCGCGATTTGTCAAGTGTTCTGTAATTCAATCAGCAGATTCGAATTGGGCGAATTTCCTTTTCAGACAGCCTCCTAGGATTAGACAGTAAAAGTCTCAAAATCAATGTTGCATATCACTCAGATTGCTGCAATAAATGTCCACTAACACAAATTGTATTATATAGGGAGAATACGCTCAATTGTTCCCTTGTCACCTCAAGACCATGGTTTGCTATCCAAGAGGTCACAGTAGTGATAAGCATGTAATAAATGGGAAAAACAGTGCTGATAATGATAATAATATCTCTCATTTGTACGATAGTTTCAGGTTTCCAAAGTGCTTTCCGAATATCCTATCTGCACATGACAACCACTCCAGGAAATTGACTGTATTACTATCTTCATTTTATAAATGAAGAAACTGAACAATATTCCACCCAATGTCAAACCTGTCTATAAATAGATTGATTACAAGTGTACATTCCGGCCCTCAAACTAAGGATGTGAACAACAGATGAATTTTTGTATCTCTGGCACACAACACGTTTTGAAAGGTATGAAATTCTCAACAAAATAATTCCAAGGCTATGGGATCTTAAACTATTCACTGTTCCTCTGTGGATCCCAAAGTTTGCCTATGGCGAAGTGGGTGGGTAAACTTATGACATCTCTGAGATCCCTTGACGAATCTTATGGTCTTGTGCCATTGGCTCCAAAAGTCAACGAGTTCTCTAAGTATTGAAAATAAATATAAATATCTTGAAGTGTAAATGAGCCATGAGAAAATTAGCAACTAATCTGAAAGAGGGTATTATAGAATATCAAAACTATCATTCCACCACTGAAATTTCCATAACAAAATAGTCGTGGCATTAACAGTAACCCACTAACCCACAAGAAGCCAATTCTAAACCCAGACCCAGTGCCACATAGTAATCTATCGCAAATCACAGCATAATACAATAATCCGCAGCCAATATTTGTATAACATAACATTACATACTATGTCAAAATACCACTGTCCCAAACACCACCCACAACCTGCCTCCTTGTTTCCTTTGCAGGAATGATCTCTCTAAGTCCCTTACTTGCTCTTACCACCCTCTGCCCATGTTAGTTACCTTGGCGATAGAATGATAACATCACAAGTGTTCTATGATGCAATAAGGAGCAGCTTTTACTGGGTGAGTTGATTTTTAAAGAGATCATCCCGCGATTTGTCAAGTGTTCTGTAATTCAATCAGCAGATTCGAATTGGGCGAATTTCCTTTTCAGACAGCCTCCTAGGATTAGACACGTAAAAGTCTCAAAATCAATGTTGCATATCACTCAGATTGCTGCAATAAATGTCCACTAACACAAATTGTATTATATAGGGAGAATACGCTCAATTGTTCCCTTGTCACCTCAAGACCATGGTTTGCTATCCAAGAGGTCACAGTAGTGATAAGCATGTAATAAATGGGAAAAACAGTGCTGATAATGATAATAATATCTCTCATTTGTACGATAGTTTCAGGTTTCCAAAGTGCTTTCCGAATATCCTATCTGCATATGACAACCACTCCAGGAAATTGACTGTATTACTATCTTCATTTTATAAATGAAGAAACTGAACAATATTCCACCCAATGTCAAACCTGTCTATAAATAGATTGATTACAAGTGTACATTCCGGCCCTCAAACTAAGGATGTGAACAACAGATGAATTTTTGTATCTCTGGCACACAACACGTTTTGAAAGGTATGAAATTCTCAACAAAATAATTCCAAGGCTATGGGATCTTAAACTATTCACTGTTCCTCTGTGGATCCCAAAGTTTGCCTATGGCGAAGTGGGTGGGTAAACTTATGACATCTCTGAGATCCCTTGACGAATCTTATGGTCTTGTGCCATTGGCTCCAAAAGTCAACGAGTTCTCTAAGTATTGAAAATAAATATAAATATCTTGAAGTGTAAATGAGCCATGAGAAAATTAGCAACTAATCTGAAAGAGGGTATTATAGAATATCAAAACTATCATTCCACCACTGAAATTTCCATAACAAAATAGTCCTGGTCATTTGATTGGTTTAGCATTAAGAGTTTAAATTAACTTCGGCAGGATTGTCATTTTTATTAAATTCACATGGCCTAGCCATAAGCATTGATATTTAAAGTTTTTAAGTTCTTTATTTGTTTAAGCAGCACTTTGTGATTGAATCCATGTAAGTCCGTTATGTACTTGGTAGATCAATCCCCATGTATTTTTTTTTTTGCATTTTGTAGTTAATTAGAATGGAATTTCCCTTACTATTGCTTCTTGGGTGTTATTATTATTATGTAGAAAAGCTCTTGATTTTTGATGGTTTATTTTGTAGCCTACAACTTTTCTGAACCTGTTAATTGACTCAGTATCTTTGATAATTCCCTAGGATTTCCCAAATATACCAACATGCCATCAAACAACAGACATCGTTTTATTGCCTATTTAGCTACTTTTCTTTTGACTTTAATTTCGTTCTTTTGTCTTATTGCTGTTGATAGTACTTCTAAAACTATATCAAATAATAGTGGAGAGAATGGACTTCCTCACTTCACTCCTTTTGTAATCACTGTGAAAGGTTCTAGATCCCCATGGCAAAAGATGCTCGCTTTTGGTTTTAGTAGATATTTTTATGATAGTTAAAAAGGTCTCCCTATGCCTATGCTTGGTAGGGTTTTTAGTATGAATGAATGCTCCACTTTGTCAAAGGCTTTTTTATTTCTATTGAGATAAACATGTGGTTTTGAGTTTTTACATAATGTACTTTCCATAGTTGTCTCTTAAAACATTTCTGTTTTTACTATTTTCTTGTCCTTTAACCTTTATGGGCCCCAATTCTGTCATGCTTAAAATGAGGAGTTTGGACTTGATGGTTTCTGAGATCCCTTCCTCTGCTAGATCTATGATCCTATGATCTAGATTGCTTTTCCTTCTTCATTGTATTCTGGTCAGTTATAATAAATTTTATTCCAACCCCGAATTTTAATTTTGTGAATTTTTTATCTAAAAACCCTCACATTTTATTGAAGCCTTTTTAAGACATTACCATCATTTCCTGTCGTTTCCCCTTTCTTTCTGAGAGAACCATTCCATATAATAATATTTTTTAAAGATTAAAAAAAAGAAAAAAAGTTTAAAAAAATCAATGTAACTTATCAATACATGGAAAACGTTTGGAAATATATGCAGTATACCATATTTATGGACCTCCCACATTTAAGAAAGGGTGTTGGGCAAGGAGTACGTGGCCATGTGTCTTACATCTTTTCTTTCCTGCCATGCTAGTTCTTTGTGATTTTACAAATTCACTTTTGATTATTTTGTGGTTATTTCCATTTACTTTGTTGTAGTCATTGTATATTGTTTTCATGGCAGTATTTACTTCATTCCATATCAATGCTGCTCTGAATTCATCATATTCATCATTTGTCATTTCTTACAATGCAGTAATATTCCATCACATGAATGTACTGAAATTTATTTCTCCATTCCCCAGGTGACGGACATCTACTTTGCTCCTAATCTTTGCTGTTACAAAGAGTGTTGCTATAAATACTTTGATGCATATTGGGACTTTCTCCTTATCTGGGACCTCCTTGGGACATAAATCTAGTGGTAGAATCTGTGGGTTTGGAGGTTATGATATGGACAATTTAATCACTTTATTTATGCAGTTACAAGTTGTCAGTTTCCAGTCTTTGTGGTATGGGAAGACCTTCTGCCTCATCTCTGCCTCTTGCTAGAAGAAGAGAAAAACACCATTCCATTTCAGCAACAGACTCTTCCCTTCTAAGGAAGAATAAAAAGGCTATTACATCTAGTCTCTAGCTTGTTTTCTTGCCTTAGGAGCATGTTCCATGTACTTCCTCCCTCCCTTGAATTGCCTAAGGCCGTGAGAGAACTCCACCCATAGGCCTGATCCCTATGGACTGTGGAAATCTTTCTAAACTCTTAATGTTTTACACACTCCCCTATGGTCATACTTTCCCCATCCCTATAACTAGTTACTTGGGTGGTCATCTTTCAAATTCTATTCCCTGTCTTCTACTATCAATGATTTCCATTCCCCTGAACTCCAGCTACTCACCTGTAAAGGCAATCAGTGAATGGAAATAAGCTATGGAAAATAAAACCTTCACCCCTTACCCCAAGATTTTGAGCCCCATTCTTTTGAGGAGGGGAATGATGATATTGTTCTTTGTGCTTATTTTGTATTACCTTTGCTGTATTGTTTTATTGTTATGGTATTATTGACAGCAGTTTCCCATTGACCTCTGTAATGGATACAAAGATTTATGGGCCAACAAGTGAGCCATGTGGCCACTCTGATGATGAGATGTTATGTTAAGTATTTTGCAAATATGATGTGTTTATTTGATTGGAATTCTATTGTACTTGAAAAAAAAAAGAGAGAAAAAGAGTTTGTACCTATTTAGACACAAGTTGCCTGTGTAATGGACGTGAAATATCTTTGGGCCAAAGTAAAGGCAATCAGCGAATGGGAAGATCTTTCCCACCCATTTCAGTGGGCTCTCAGGTTCCTGGGGGGAGTGGCTAGGACCGGAGCCAATGATAGGTGCCTGAGTTTTGGTCGCTTGGGATGACATTCTTGTCGACGTGATGATGTCTGTCTACTGTGTGGGGGGTGAGAATACAGCTTGGAGATTGGGACAAGGAGACGCTGGTGATACAAAAAGCAGGACTGACCCTTGTGCAGACCAGAGAGTGCTGAGCAGGGGCTTGAGGCCAATGGCTGGTCTTCCTGCTGGAGGGCTCTGGCATTGGGGGGAAAGCACCAGTATGGCTTGGCTTGCTGCCATAATGTTTTTCTGTGGCCTCCTGGTCACTGTTGTGAGATGGGCATACTGGTTTTGGAAGGTTCTTGCCAGGATGTCGAATTGGGGGCACTGGTCCCTGGGTATGCTACTTTGGAGTTTCAATAAATTCTTTAACTCCTCTATCTTCCACTTAAGAGAATTCCTTATATCCTGCAATTCTGGACCATTCAGGCATATTCATGTTTATCTTTGAAGTCATGACTTCTGCCTTAATATTATATCTGGCAACAAGGATAGGATCGCTAGGTATAAGATCTCTATTTAGAAGCATAAGAACTTCAAGAGGAAGAGATGAATATCCCAGGGTGGGAGGATCCATTTTATTCCTCCCTAGAAATGAATGGGTTAAAAGAGCTGGACTCTGTGAAAACTGGGAACCAAGGCTACAGAGAGGAGATCCTAGGGATTTGGAAAGATGTTTACAAGAGGCTAGAATTCAGTCAGGGGCATCACTATCTAGGCAAAGCTGGATAGTGTTATCAGCCTACCGGCTAGTAGCATATGAAAGACTGAGATTAAGTGAAAGAAATGGGGGCACTTCTACACCACGGCAAGATGGGGAATCTCAGACAGCAGGAGAAAAAATTGTTGCTCAAGAATCTACTGACTCAAATCAAAATTTTTTCCATTAATGTGGCTAGGAGCAACAGGAGGCTAAATAGGCCAAGAGTGCATTTCAACTCAGCCCAGGTAGAGCCTGACTGCCAGCTTTGTCCTTGACATAGTAGCAGGGGAAGGGAGTGGAGAGAAAATGAGACAATGTCAGGGGCTGAGGCACAAAACTCTACTAGAGTTCAGGACGTCCCTGGCATAGAGAATGAGAGATGCTCAAATACTTAGACAGATGCTCGTCACATACAGAGCAGGAGGACAGAAACCCAAGGTGACAATTCAATTACAAGGGAGATTCAGGAAGATTTTTCAAAGCAAGAGATCACAGACATTTTGAGTAGATTCACCCAAAGAATGGGAGAACCGTTAATATCTTGGATGGTAAGATTCAGTGAACAAGCAGCTGGTGGAATATCAGTAGATAGGGTGGATAGTATGAGATTCATAGGTATCAGCCACAATCCTCTAGTTCAGCAAGCATTTAGGGAACATCTTCAGCAAAGAGATGGTGATGGCAAGACTAATCTGTTGGCGTTAGCCGCTGAGGGATATAATAAGAGATATGCTACTGATTCTATGTGGCCCACTGAGAATAAACCCTGGTATTCACTTAGAGATTGTATCATAAAACTAAAGGAGGGGGTAATGAAGACTGCTATCACGGCAGGAACTGCAGACATATATTACGATGATCCCTTGGGAGTCCCTCATAGGAATTTAATAGTCAGGACAGCTCCTCCTGCTTATAAACACCTAATTTTGACTCTGTTACTTGGGGAAATAGGGAGCTGTCTTTCGGTGGTGATACATAAGATTTTACAGTTAAGTGACTTAGGAGACTGGGGAAGGGATAGATCTCCCTAAGAGAGGTGAGTGAAGAGCCAGCAAATTTGGCACCAAAATAGAGTGACCAGAAAAGAAATGTTCACTGCTCTATTGAGAGCAGGGGTAGACTTTGAAATGATGGATGGCATTCCAACCAATGAACTGTACAGAATGGACCGAGATAAAGGACTTGATAACAGACAAAATAGGGAAATAAGAACTGATCCTGTAGATGCTACAGACCCTAAACCCTCACACCCAAGAGAGTCACATGTTAAGGAATACTAGGAAAGAGGCCAAGCCCCAGTCCAAATTAAGGAAATACACAGGCTGGATTGCAGACACCACATTAACTTGACCATACATTGGAAAAATGGGTCAAGTACGGTAACTAGGGCATTAATAGATACTGGGGCAGAGGCCACCCTTTTCTATGGAAATCCAGACAAGTTCAGCCATGGAACTCCTATTACTATCACAGGATTAGGAGGGGCTGAAATATCAGCCAGACAAGTTAAATTGATGATGAAAATTGGACAGTTGCCCAAGAAAGAATGTACTGTGCTTATTGTGCCGATTCCTGAATACATCATTGGGATAGATGTATTGAACGGTGTGACCTTGAATTTACCTGACGGGAAATACCAATTTGCTGTCAGAAAAAAGGTGTTAATGTAGTCTTAGTGGAGAAAATAAAGATGGACCCAATCACTTTGCCCGAACCTTCTGAAATAATTACTTTGAGGCAATATCGTGTGCTAGGTGGGCAAGATGAAATTGCCAGTACTATAAAAGAATGCGTTGAAGCGGGAGTGTTAGTCCCTACAACTGCTCAATGGAACAACCGTGTCTGGCCAGTTCGAAAGTCAGATGGGATGTGGAGGATGACGGTAGATTATAGACAGCTGAACAAAGTGACTCCTCCCCTGTATGCTGCTGTTCCAGACACTGTTACTTTAATAGAGAGAATATAGAAACATGAAGGGACTTGGCATGCAGTTATTGATTTGGCCAATGCCTTCTTTACGATCCCAATAGACCCAAAGCAATGGGACCAGTTTGATTTGACTTGGCAAGGCTGACAGTATAAATTTACATGCCTGCCACAAGAATATCTTCATAGCCCAACTATTTGCCTCAGGACTGTAGCTGAGCATTTAGATGAATTAAAGTTATCTGGTGTACAGCTTACCCACTACATAGATGACATCATGATACAGGGAGAAAACATAAAAGAAGTGGAGAAGAGTTTGACACTATTAATTGACCATATGAAAAGCAAAGGATGGGAAATTAACCCTGAAAAGGTTCAAGGGCTAGCTCAAACTGTAAAATTTTGGGGGATACAGTGGAATAAAGGACTGCGAGAAATTGTCCCACAAGCTCGATTAAAAAATCCAGGATTTTCCTACCCCTACTAATAAGAAAGAGGCCCAAAAGTTCATAGGGCTATTTGGTTATTGGAGACACCACATCCCACACTTGGGACACATTTTGAAGCCCTTGTATAAAGTCACCAGGAAGAAATACAGATTTGATTGGGGACTTGAACAAAGTAGAGCATTTGAGGAAGCAAAGGCTGCTATACAATTAGCCCTGGATATATGGCCTATGCAAAATGGGCCAGTGGAATTACAAGGGACTGTGCAAGATGACTATGCAAATTGGAGTTTGTGGCAAAAGCAACAAAGCCTAAGTGTACCTTTAGGATTTTGGTCAAGGAAACTACCTTCGTCTGGGATGCAATATACACTTTTTGAGAAGCAGCTGTTAGCTGCATATTGGGCTTTGGTAGAAACTGAGCAACTGACTCTGGGTCACGAAGTGGTATTAAGGCCTGGAATTCTGATTATGACTTGGGTAATGAGTACCCCAGCTTCCCACAGAATTGGACATGTGCAAGAGGCAAGCATAATCAAATGGAAGTGGTGTATTCAGAATAGGCCTAGAGTAGGCAAAAGTAGAGTTTCTGCTCTACATGAATCTGTGGCAAACATTGATACTGAGGATAATGAAAAACCCCCTGAACCTAAGCAACAGTTAGTACAATCCTTGGTGAAATGGAATAATGGATATGATGGACTAACCAAGGAACAGAAGAAACATGATTCGTTTACTGATGGGACAGCAAAATATTTGGGAGACAAGAGACATTGGAAAGCAGCAGCCTGTAACCCCTATACTAGGCGAACTCTGGAAAGTTCTGGGATAGGTAGAAGTAGCCAATGTGCCAAACTGATGGCAGTGCATCAAGCCATCAAAACAGAGAAAGGAGGACAGCGTCATATATTTACTGACTCATGGGCAGTAGCTAATGGGTTAGCTACATGGATGCCTATATGGAGGAATCAGAATTGGAAGACTCATGGCAAACAATTTTGGGGTAAAGAGTTATGGGAACACATATGGGATTTTTCTCTGGTTACGAGTTTGTCAGTTTTTCACGTTGATGCTCGCGCAACCCTGACCACACCAGAACGTGAGTACAATGCACACGCGGGTCGACTAGCAAAGGTTGCTACTGAATGTATTGTCCCTACTCCACCTCCAACTGATGACCCAGCCTTAGCAAAATGGGTCCACCAGACCGCCGGCCTTTTAGGGGTCCAGGCCACCCATCGATGGGCACAGGATTGCGGTATTAGTATCTCTCTATTTGTTAAAACAAATAACAGAGGAGTGTTGCATATGCCAATTGGAAAAATAACGAACTGTTCCTAGGATAGTAACTGGAGAAATAGCAAGGGGAAAAGTTCCAGCCCAAATGTTGCAGATAGATTATATTGGACCACTACCCCAAGATAAAGGATGTAAATATATATGTACAAGTGTTGACACATTTTCAGGTGTACTAGTGGCTTGTCCTTATAAGGATACAACTCAGAAAAAACACCTGTAAAACCCTAGATATTGTAAGTTTATACTATGGAACCCCAATGCAGATTCAAAGTGACAACGGGTCAAATTTCAAGGGTAATAAAATAAAAAGATATTGTATATTGAATAATATAGAGTGGATATATCATATTCCATATTACCCACAAGCATCTGGGCTAATCAAAAGAATGAATGGATTGTTGAAAGAACAGCTAAGAAAATTAAGCTCTAATAATTCATATCGACATCGGAAGGAAAATTTGTCTATTGCCTTATGTAATTTGAATAATAGGCCCTTAGGAGGGAGTACACCTCTAGCCAGAATGATGACCCCAAATCTGCAGATTAGAAAACAGCAAACACGTGAGATCCAAAACATTGAATTTTGGACTATGAGGGAAGATGTCCCACCACCATGCCCAGGAACACCTGGTTAGGCAGGATATGATTTACATTGTACAGAGAATTTTAGGTTGCATAGGAAAGAGACAAGAAAAATCTCTACTGGGGTCTGTGTGAGAATCTCCAGGAATCATTTTGGATGGATATTACTGTTGTACCAGAAGCGAGCGAGACGCACCACAGAGTATAAGTTTTAAGTGCAGAATTTATTAGCCGGCAGACATTGGGGTACTGTAACCACAAATCAATGGCCGCCGGCTAATAAATCCTCCACTTAAAACTTATACTCTGTAGTGTGTCTCGCTCGCTTCTGGTACAACATTATCTAAACCAGGATTATCAGCTCAAGGAGTACATGTATTGGCTGGAGTGATAGATTCTAATTATCAAAGAGAAATTGTTGTGACACTCCATAATTTGGGTAAAAAACCTATACAATTTTGTAGAAATGATAGGATAGTCCAAATGATTATTATCCCCTGTGAAAAAAATACCCTTTGTGAAAACTGACCCTCCTTTTAAAATAACTCTCAGAGGAAAGGGAGGCTTTGGTTCTACTGATGGAATAAAATTGGGAGCTAAGGTATGGGTAAAACGGAAGGCGGATGATATTCCAAAGGCTGCAGAAGTCATAGCCCATGGGAAGGAAAACACTGTAACAGTTGTCTATTCAGGTGAAGATAATTACCAAATCGTACCCCTGAACCATATGCTTTACCATGAATAGGGCTATAATAATAGATTCATGGACTCCAGAAGTACGACTGATGCGGATAAATGCCACAAGCCACTCAGAGGGAAGGTGATCTTGTGTGACTAACAGATGAAAGTTTGTATCTGGGGAAAAGGCCTGGTGGGCAGTCCTAGTCTCCATCCACGATGGGACCCTTCTGACTTAGTTTCCTTATTGTGTTCCCCTTGAAAAGAAACATTTTCTACCTGATTTAGGCTATGAGATCGAATTTCTGTATAATTGGAGTCTCAACCAGAATGGGGAAGATTTTATTTGAAGTAAGTATAATAGCCCATACTTACCGACTCTTTTGTTCTCTGTTGTGGTTAACATTGTTGCTAGTTCTGTCTACTTTAGGCTTAAGTACCCTACACTTTCAGATGACTGCCTAAGCACCTAGCATTCCTGGAATTCCTGCCTGCTTGCTAAAGAACTGACCTCTGGAATGGGACTCTTGGGGCAGGGACAGCTCTACCTCCAATTTCAGCAGGAAAAAGCTATGGGAAATAAAACCTTCACCCCTTACCCCAAGATTTTGAGCCCCATTCTTTTCAGGGGTGGGAATGATGATATTGTTCTTTGTGCTTATTTTGTATTACCCTTGCTGTATTGTCTTATTGTTATGGTGTTATTGACAGCAGTTTCCCATTGACCTATGTAAAGGATACAAAGATCTATGGGCCAACAAGTGAGCCATGTGGCCACTCTGATGATGAGATGTTATGTTAAGTATTTTGCAAATATGATGTGTTTATTTGGGTGGAATTCTATTGTACTTGAAAAAAAAAGAGAGAAAAAGAGTTTGTACCTATTTAGACACAAGTTGCCTGTGTAATGGATGTGAAATATCTTTGGGCCAAAGTAAAGGCAATCAGCGAATGGGAAGATCTTTCCCACCCATTTCAGTGGGCTCTCAGGTTCCTGGGGGGAGTGGCTAGGACCGGAGCCAATGATAGGTGCCTGAGTTTTGGTCGCTTGGGATGACATTCTTGTCGACGTGATGATGTCTGTCTACTGTGTGGGGGGTGACAACACAGCTTGGAGATTGGGACAAGGAGACGCGGGTGATACAAAAAGCAGGACTGACCCTTGTGCAGACCAGAGAGTGCTGAGCAGGGGCTTGAGGCCATTGGGTGGTCTTCTTGCTGGAGGGCCCTGGCATTGGGGGGGGAAGCGCCAGTATGGCTTGGCTTGCTGCCATAATGTTTTTCTGTGGCCTCCTGGTCACTGTTGTGAGATGGGCATACTGCTTTTGGAAGGTTCTTGCCAGGATGTCAGATTGGGGGCACTGGTCCCTGGGTATGCTACTTTGGAGCTTCAATAAATGCTTTAACTCCTCTGCCTTCTACTTAGAGAATTCCTTATATCCTGCGATAGGCAACAGACTTAATTTCATCTTTGATCTTTTCCTTTCCCACTTCCTCTTCTGGCTCTCACTGAACCTGGCTTTCTTGCCATAAGCTCTCTTGCGGCCCATTCCAGCACTGGCTGCACTTTCCCTCATCCTACCGACTCATTGGTGTGGAGACAGGGGAGTCAGAACACTCCTTGCTCTTCCTTGCCATTTCCATATTCTCCTTCTACTGCCACCACTCAGCAACCTCTCCTTCTTTGAGGTTCCCTCAGTCGATACCACCAATCAAAATTCTGCTACCTATTGTCTACAAACCTCCAGAACAGTTCCTTTCCTTCCTCAGTGATGTTAGGTGCCTGGCTTAAAATCTTTCTCTTCTTTCCTACTCCTATTTATGCTACCTATACTTAAATATTCATACTCTCTGAAAACACTTTAATCTCATCTTTCCTCAAGTTACTCATTTCATGTGATCTAGTTAATCCTCTGCCTAACCTCATACACGCACACGCACAGACACACACACACACACACACACACACACACACACACATGATGGTTCTCTTTTGATCATGTCATCATTACCCACAAATGTTCACTTCCATGTTTATGAACTCTGAAATTCTTTATCTGATCACAGTCTATTGTCATTCCACCTCTCTGCCTTGAAACCCCAAATCCTGTTCTTTGTCTACAGACTTCCAATCCCCTGACACCCCAAGTTCACCCCCAGGCCATCAACCCTGCTCTAGCTCTTCCTTTACTTATCTTGATTTCTTGATGAACCAATTCAGCTTTATTTCCACTGGCCTCTGTCATTAGTCTCTCTCATTTACCTTCAGTCTCTCCCTGCCTGCTGGTTGCTTCCCTACTATCTACCTGTCTTTCCTATCCTCAACAAACTTTCACTTGATCGATCCATCCATCCCTCCTAACTATCATTTTGTATCTTTCCTTCTTTTTCTGGCCAATGTTTGCCACATTTAATTACGAGACTTTTTTAACTGTCCTCAATGGAAATCTTTTTACAGTGTGTGCTGCTAGAATGTGAACTTTTCTTGATGAATCAATTATCACAATGAGTCATCTTTTGTTTTGGTCTGCTGTATTACAATGATGGCCTTAGGAACACATTAAAGTATAAAGGACTCTTTGCCTCTAAGATAAATTACCTCTGTCTAGTGAACTTTGTCTGCTTTTAGTAATTTTTCCTGTTTGATCCCTTGCTCTTAGTTTTTGCATTTTAATACCAATAATGTGCCCAGTGCAAATTCTAATACTATTTCTTACATAAAAGAGTAAGTTGCCAGTGATAGTTCTTAGAAGTGAACTGCTATGGACATTGATTTAAGTTAACATTGATTTAAATCATTAGTTAGAATTGTAATGAACAAACTGGGCTGGAGAAACGGGATGTGGAATACCTTATATATTGCCAGATATGCTCACTGTCTTCCTTTACTTAAATGTTTCCAACAAAAACAAAAACTAGCATTTGTATAGTCTCTACTATGTTCCAAGCACTGCTAAAGGCTTCATTCGATCCTTACAACAGTCTTGTGAGGTATGTTATATTGTTATCTTCATTTTGTAGTTGTGGAAATTGAGGCAGAGAGAGGTTAAATGATTTGCCCAGGGTCAAATTTCTAGTAGGTGTCTGAGGCCAAATTTGAACTCATCTTCCTTTTTGTTCTTTTTTGTGGAGGGAAGGCAGGGCAATCGGGATTAAGTGACTTGCCCAAGGTCACAGAGCTAGTAAGTGTGTCAGGTGTCTCAGGTGGAATTTGAACTCAGGTTCTCCTGACTCCAGGGCCAGTGCTCTACTCACTGCGCCACCTACCTGCGCCAAGCTCAAGTCTTCCTGAGTCCAGGTCCAGCACTCTATCCACTGTGTCACCTAGTTGCCTGTTTTACTTTGTTACAAGTATAATATATGGTACAAGGGGTTGCCACCCACATTGTTGTGCCTCTTACCTCTTGTCACCAGGAATGTGGACACCTACTTGCTCTTTTGGCTATCTTGCTTACTCCAGCTTGCTCTCACTTGACTCTGGGTTCCCCGAGTAGAGAGTCACCATGTGATTACACTGAAACTGTCCGAGTCCTAGGAGTAATCCTACTCACCACTTCAGCTTCTGAGTCCACACCAATGTGCTTCCATTTTACAAATTAGGAATTCATAGTGACACTTACAGATCATAAATATAACCATTTACTTCATGATAATGCCATCATTAGGTACTCATAAAAGCAAGTGCATTCATAATAAAATACATCACAATCTATACAGAAACCTGGCTCACACTTTCCCACTATTGTACATTGGGCAGAATGACCACACACAAGAAAAAAAGTGGGGAAACACATGAAATAGGAAAAACTCATGTGCTTTATGTCACTCACAACTCTGGACTCTAGGCTTTGATGTCCTGGATCCGTTCAAGAACATCTGCACACCTGAAGCAGCTTCTCTACCAACTACTTGTCTGCTGTTCCTCACCACTCTTTAACTGAGTCCATCCTCTTCTCTTCTAGAACCCATGGAGTACTTACAAGGGCTATTCCAATTATAGTCAGTCTAACAGGATGTTGTGAAAGTGTTACCATTTAATTTAAATAATTCCCTCATGTCAGAACTGCAAAGCTGCCAGGCTGCGTGCCACTGAATAGCCCTGCCAAATATGCAGTTACCAGGATGCTGTGCTCAGTCAAATTGAGGGTAGCAGAGATAATTTAAGAATAGCTCATCTTGACTCTGGTCAAGGCAGACCAGCCTAGCCACCTCTTTACAGAATTCTACATCCAGTTGAATTCCTGCGTCTCTTCCTATCTGTAACAAAGCAACTGCATAATTTTTCTTTCACATTTCTGCTTTTCCTTCCCAAACCAAAAGAGGGCAGCAAAGGGCAGTAGGTATTTCTGCCAGGCTTCCTCACTTTTAAACCCTAGGGGCTGCTGAAAAGACATAGCTGGAACTTGAAGCTCTTGTCCAATGAGGTTGAGCCTTTCTCCAGTCACTTAGGAATCACTAAACTGAAGTCTTCTGTCAGCTGACTGCTCCAGCTGCTGCTGGTACTTCACAAACAGGTCCAGTAAAGCTGCTTGTGACCTTTTCTTCAGGCTAAACATACTTAGTTCCTTTGGTCAACCCTCATCTGACATAGTTTCAGATCCCCCCAAATATCCTGGTTGAGTTCTTCTGGGCAGACTCCCGTGTATCTTCTAAAATGTGGTGTACAGTATTAGGAGTAAGTCTTCGGAGGTGCTCTGATGAGAACAGAGTACAGAACTCTTCCCTTTCTGGGCATTGATGCTTCTCATCATGGTCTCTTTGAGTACTCTGCTGTGCACACGTACGTTCCACCTTCATCCTTGTTATTTGCACGTCCATCTTATCTTCCTACTAGACTGTAAGGTGCTCTGCAGCAGTCAGGGTCTGCATCACATCTCATTCCTATGTCCCCAGCATTTGCACAGTGCCCAGCACATGGTAAGCACTGAGTGATTGTTTGTTGAGCTGGACTGAACTGAATACAGCCTCAGATCTCATGAGCTTTTTTGGCAGCTTCATCACACTGCTAACTCATGGATTGAGCTTACACATCCAAGCTAAGGATGCAGTGATTGAAAGTCCCCTGCTTCCATTATGGAGGGACCCTACCTCTGGTTTCTGAAACATGACTTCATTCCATTAGAGATTCCCGAAAAGCAGAATGGCTATTCGTTGAAATAGGCACGGATGGAGGAGATTTCACAATCTCACCCAAAGGGAGGCAATTCTCTCTTTGGTGACATGGTGGAGTCTCAGGAGATTCTGATAATCAAAATGAAAGAATCTGATTAATGACTCCTTGAGTCAGGAAGCTCACTGAGAAGTCAAACACAATATCCCCCATCTTACAAAGCAGGATTGGAGGTTCATGTATAGGAAGATTTTACATTTATATATGTTCTCATTGTTATCATTAGGTTGTAAGTAAGGATTATTTCATTCACTGTACTTATAGCTCCCCTTTCCCACTCCCTCCCTGCACCTAGAACAGTGGCTTGCATGTAGTAAGTGCTCAATGAATACTTATTGATTGATACTTGATCATTACCAGAGTCTTCTCTCTATTGGAGGAGTTAAGGGAAAGGAGCGATTAAAGTTCATTGCTACATAAGGCTTATCCCTCTACATGGCCTGATGGAACCAGGTTTAGGTTGCCCCAGAGAGCTAATGTGATGCATCCCACCTGACTATATCCTGAGATGATTAAGACCATCTCTGTAAAATTGGTAGTGGGTACAAGGCATACACCCTAAGGAGGTCAAAGATAGAAAAGTCCCACATGTATTAAAATATTCATATCAGCACAATTTGTGGTACTGAAAATTGGAAACCAAGTAGATGCCCATTAACTAGGGAATGGCTACATAAATTGTGGTACATGAATGTAATGGGATATTACTGCACAGTAGGAAATAATGAATATGAAGAGCCCAGAGAAGCATAGAAAGACTTGGAAAAACTGAAACATATGAAGTAGGCAGAACTAGGGAAGAATTATTGTTGTTTTGGCTTTCTTTGTATTCCCCAGTGCTTGCCTGGCACACAGGAAGTGCTGAATAAATCCTTGTGGATTGGCTTGTTGCTTGAAGATACACAATAATTACAGCAATGCAATTGGAAAAAAAACCAAAAAAAAATCTGAGAGGCAGCAAGATAAAGTGTAGGACTACAAGTCAGGAAGATTCAGGTTCAAATCCTGCCTTGGACGTTTATCAGACGTAATTCTAGAAAAGTCATTTACCTTTCTGGGCCACAGTTTCCTCATCTGTAAAATGAAAGGCTTGGATTCAATACCCCTAAGGCCTCTCCCAGCTCTAAATGTAAGGTGAGGGTTACTTTTCTCAACTGCCTCCCCCCTTCCTTTCCTCTTTATGCTTTGTTACAAAGGATGACTTGCTGAGTAAGGGAGTGAGAAGGGATGTATTTGGCAATTAAGGTAATGTTAAAAACAAAAGATAGTGATATAAATTTAAAAATTAAGTGACAGAGATTCTTCTACCGAGGACTATCATTCATCTTTCACTGTCATGTTGCCCCTGTACAAATCTTTATCAAAGAACAACAGAATCATTGATGTAGAATTAAAAAGGACCTTAGAGGCCATCTAGTCCAACCCTCTCATTTTACAGATGAGGAAACTGAGGCTTTAGAATTCAGATCATTTGACTCCAAATCCAGTATTCTTTCCAGAGCTTGTCTCATGCTGCCTCACTGAACCGTCACTATATATGAAATGCTGCCAAGTCACAGAGCACAGAAGTATCTGATTTTTGACTCCAAGAGCATGTAAAGAAGAAAAAAAAATCTTTTCAAGACATCAAGGCCATGTAATATAAGAGCTAAAGCTTGAGGTATGAGTATAAATTGTAGCTACTGAAAAAGGGAAAGAAATTTGGTTCCACAACCTAGTTCTTTGCATCTCTAGGAAATTCATAGTTTACTGACATGGCTGCCCTAATCTGCTTCAGGAGTGGGACAGCACTGCCTCAATCACACAACCCACCTTACCAGAAAACCAGGACAAGGTGCTTGCATGCAGCCAAATCCTTTATCTGTGCTAAGGGTAGATAAATCTTAATAGGACTGAAAAATGAAATCCACAAGTAATCCAGCAACTTCCTAATTTCCCTCTCTAACTGTCCCCTCTCCTCTAATATCTCACTAAACACTCTAAACAAGGAGTTGATTTGAGTTTCACATCAGATCAAAGATTGGAAAGGACCATAGAGACCATCTAGTCCAGGGATTCTTAGTTTGGATCCATGAATAGATTTCAAGGAGCTTATGAAGTTGGAGAAAAATTACATCTTTCATGTCACTAACCTTTAACTAAGTTTTAGTATTTCCTTCTATTAGAAGAACTAGCACTTATATAACACTCCAAAGTTTGCAAAACACTTTACAAATATAATCTTATTTGATCCTCACAACATTCCTGGGAGGTTAGTGCTATTATTATCTTCATTTTACAGTTGAGGAAACTGAGGCAAGGGACGTTAAGTGGCTTGCTAGTCACACAGCTTAAAAAGTACCTGAAGCAGATTTTGAACTTACGTCTTCTTGACCTGGCCCTGGGGTCCAGCCCACTATCCACTGTGCCAGTAGCTGCCTATTAGGAGTATAGACAACAAAACATTATTCTGAGAAGGGGTCCATAGGTTTTAACTAGAATGTCAAGGGAGTCACATGACCTAAAAGGTTAAGAATTCCTAATCTAGTCCAGCTCCTTCATTTTACTGGAGAGGAACCTGAGGGTCAGAGAAATGGAGATGCTGGATCAACATCCCGTACGTGATAGACAATAAAACCAAGTTTTAAAGTGGGTCCTGTGTTTCTGAGTGCAGTGCTCTCCCCTTCCCCTCCTCCCTAGTTCTGATCCCTTTTGGTTCTGCCTTTCCCTAACTCCCTTCAGACACTACTACTCAGTAGAGATCTTTGTAAGGATGAGTTAGGTCCGACAATTCATCAGATTGTTAGAGTTAGAAGGGAACTTAGAAGTTATCTAGCATGACGCTTGTTTTTACAGAAGAAAAGACACACTCAGGAATGTATGTCACTTGCAAGGCAGAGAGGAGACTAGAATGCCACGGAATGAGCTATCCACCCCCGGATGTGTTCAGCCAGAGGCTGAATAATAACATCTTCCCGATGGTATGGAGTAGGTTTGTGTATGGGATTGGCATTTCCCAAAAGTAGACAGGTGGATGGGGAAAAGAATTGTCAGAAACAGGCCGGGCTAATCCAGAAACTTAACAATCTGAGACTGAGCTGATTGTCGTCAGCTTTCAATTGTCTGTGAATTATCCATGGAAGTTCTAAATTCCCAATTCAGTTTTCTTTCCCCAGGTTTCTTGGGACACACATCTTGGCTGCCAGCTGGTGTGGGTTCAGGGAATAAAAACTATTCATCTGAATCAGAACTGGATCAGACCTTGATCATCTGGCCAGCTTCCTGACTTTAGTTTCCTCTCCCTCCTAAGAAGTCAGCGTAATGTTGACCTCTACAAATCGATCTAAACCTTCTAGCTATTCCACCCCCACCCCCCCCACAAAGATATGAAAATATGAAGGCTATGCAATTCAGATCCAAGCACATATAGAAAGGTAAGTCTTTCCCTACTCCAAATCCTATCACCCAACTCAAAAAAAAATGATTTGGGATTACTTATGACATGTTTTGTATTTGGGTAGTTAAGTCAAGGTCTATTTGGCTAGGGATGACTGAAAAAGAGTTGCTATCTATTTTTTTCTTCTGGCTCTCTGTTAGTCTTATAGAGGAACCAGCTTAAACGGAAGAGATCTGCATAAAATGAATTATGTTCCTCCTCCTCCTCCCCTCCTCCTGCCCCCCACTCCGCAGGCATGCAAAATTATATTCAAAAAGGCAAGAAGCCAGAGCGCTATACCTCCTCTGAGGTCCAAGTCCGAAGCTGGAATGAAGCGACAGAAGGTAGGAAGCAAAGAGAGCCAGTCACCCCCGGGAATCGGGCGGGGTTGGTTCCCATAACTATAGCTCTTTTCCGATCTCTAAGCATAAGCATTTTAGTGGAAGGAATCTGCCTATCCGGTTCTCAAGAGTTAAGCCAAATCCCGGGGATCACAGGCAACGGAACTAAGATATGCTAAGGGAGGCACCCCGCTTTTCAAGGGGTTGCTTGAGTAGGTTTGAGTAAGGTCAGGACTGGCCACCGTAGCTCAAGTCGCGGGCTGAAAGGAGCGCATGCGGGCACAGGTTTGCTTTCTGTCCCACCTGGTTTATGCACCCTCCAGATATGGGTAAAGCGAATCTTGCTGAATTAAGAAAGGTTGGACCCTCAGGGGAAACCCCAATTTCCCTCTACTCGCCCCATCCTAGCACAGGGGACTTCCCGGACCCCAGGAAGTCTTGGCTGCTTGGCCAGGGCGGGGGATTAGCCGGGACAGGCCGCTATGCCCCCCAGGGACGAAGAGAAGCGGGGATCTTAGCACTCAGGAGACGGCTCCCTCCCTCCCGCGGCCAAGCCAAGACTGCGGTGAGGAGCGCCGCTCGGGGCTGCAGAAACCTGGGCTGCATGCCCCCAGGATCCCGGGCGGCCTTAACAGCTGTGCGGAGTGCAGTAGGGCTGCAGCAGCAACAGCAGCATCTCCCGGGACCCACAGCCGACCACTGCGAGGGCGCCTTGGAAGGAGCAGAGCCCCTGCCGGGCACATCACCGCCGGGGAGGGCAGCCCCTCCGCCTGCCCCGCCCCCACACAGCCCTCCTCCCGTAAGCACCGCGCCCGGGGCCGCCTCTTAGCGGATAAAGGCAAGATGCCGCCCTCCCCAGCCAGCGGGCCATGGTTTCTCCAGCGCAATCCCCTACACTGGCCTAGAGAGAACTGGTTTAGTCGGAATCCAGTCACTTTGTGGGAACTGCAGCAACGTCCCGGGCAGGCAATTCCTCTTCCTCTGAACTTCCTTTGTTCTCCACAACCTGGTCTGAAACAGCTGCAGCTAGTTTTCCCCCGAAAAGAACTAAATAAAGCAAGGCTCCCTCTCTCCAGTGAGATCTTCTCCTCACGCTGCCTACAGGGCGATGCGTCAGCTGACAGCATTCAGGGGAGGATCACCTAAAAATTCAGTTAAAAAAATTCATGAAAGTATTCCCTATGTGGAAGGCATTGTGTCTCCAAACAGTCTTTGCCCTCAAGTAGCTTCATTCTGACAATATATACACAGTAATGAAGGACAAAATATATACAAAGTTTAGAGGGAGTGGGATCAGAGTACTTCCTATGGTTCTGGGCACATGTGTTTTGGCTCCATGAGGGAGAATATATTATCTATGCATATAATATTATATAGAATATAAGATAAATATATAACATTATATATTTATCTTATAGTTATTCTATATACTTTACACACACATTTATACACACACACAATCTCTTCACCAGAGGGCATGCACTAGGCTCCTATTCGGTCCTTTGGGTCCTATGGAGAGAAATGCTGAAAGGTTACTGTAGGGGGAAGGAGGTTTGCTAAAGAGATTGGTGACTGAACCAGGAAGATCTGTAAGGGCTGAAGAGAATTGGTTTCTGATTTCTTCCATTAGAGGAAAGCTCTTTGTTGGAATATAGCCAATGCTAGCTCTTTCTTGGATCTTCAGCAACAATTGCCATTTTCCTTTTTTCCCTGTCTTTGTCAATCTGGTGGATATGGGCTTCAGGGTTGTTTTAATTGGATTCTCTTATAGTGATTTGGAACATTTTTTTCATATGATTGTTCATACTGTTCATTTCTTCTTTTGAAAAATGGCCTGTTTATATCCTTTGATTATTTATCTCCTGAGGGAGAGGAATGAAAACTAAAACTCTGACATTCCATTTCACACCAATGGGATTGGCAAAAATTTGTTGGAGGACAGGGAAGCGATGGGCAGACAGGCACACTAATGTACTGTTGGAACTGTGAATTGATCTAATAATTCTGGAAAGCAATTTGGAACTATACCCCCAAAGTCACTAAATTATTCATATTTTTTAACCGTTGATACCACTACTAGTTATATATCCCCAAGAGGTCAAAGACAAAGAGAAAGAAAGGATTCATATGTCTAAAATATTAATGATAATACATTTTGTTGAAGCAAAGAACTGGAAAAAAGCAGATTCCTGTCAACTGGGAAATAAACAATTTGTGATGTAAGAAATTATGAATACAAAACATTCAGAGAAACTTAGGGAGCTTGTATGAACTGATACAGTGAAAACATAATTCACATCATGACCAAAATAATGAAAAGCAAAACAGCTTTGAAAGATTACAGAAGTCTGATCAATACATTGGCCAATTATAACTTCAGAAAACTGATGATCTAATTTGCTTTCCACCTCTTGGCAGAAAGATGATGGACAATGGTGCAGAATGTGGCATGTTTTCAGACACAATGTGTTGCTGTGTTTTGCTTAGCTATACTTTTTGATTATGAGAGGGCTTGTATGGTAGGTAGGAGATGCATTAGTGGATATTTATAGAAATGCAAAAAAGCATCAATAAAATAATTTTTAAATTTGCAGAAGAAATAAAGCAGTTTAGAGGGGAACACAAGGAATATAGATTTATTACTTTTTAAATTTGACATGTTTAAAAGCAATTTGTAATAAATTCATAATTTCACAATGCTTTTTGTTGAAATGTTTGTTCCTGTTCATGGACATCAAGTATATAATCAATAAGAAGTTTTTTTTAAAAGTTACAAACCAAGTCTGAGTACAAAAAGGTCCATATCCCAAGTTAGGGGTGAGGAAGTATGTGGTAGGGAAATATCCTTTAATGAACAGGATCTGGGGTCAGGGAAAAGAGAAGCACAAAGCATCTGAGAGTTTTTCTCATAGCAACAAGTTATCCTGTGGAAGAAACAATATCTACCAAGTTATCAGATTATAGGCCAAAATAGCTTTTTTCTCTAAAAGGTAAGGAAGCTGTCCTTGAGATTTGATTTGTCTAGGTAGGTAGGCCCTGAGCCACTGATGTAGCTTCCCAGGCACCCAAGGGCAGAACAAAGGTTAGACCACGCATAAGCAATTATTACTTGGCAGATGTCCCACAGCACATGAGTCGCCACACCTTGCTGACAACCCCTTCCAGACCCAACTCCTTTCTTTATAAAGATGAGGGGGTAGGGAGAGGGTAAAGAAGTAGCTACCTGGACCAGTGCCATATCTTTGCTGATATCCTTTTCAATCAATCAATAAACATTAAGTACCTACTATGCACCAGGCACTGTGGTTGTTAACCTTTTTTTTGTTATTCGGTGGGGGGGGGGGGAACCTGTGGCCTTGAGGCCACATGTGGCCCTCTAGGTCCTCAAGTACGGTCCTTTGACCCCCCCCCAAATAAAAGGATTTGTTCTGTAAAACTGACTTAGTTAAAAGGCCCCCAATCAAGGACCTAGAAGGCCACATGTGGCCTTGAGGCCACAGGTTTTCTGCCTGTTTAGATGGTGTATTGAATATCTCATTTTGTTACAATCTTGAACCTGAACTACCAGATCAACTTTAGTCAGGCTGGCCTAAATATGCCCAAGTCTAATTAAGATAGTGGCATACCTATATTCCCTTCTCACTCAGCTATGGAACTCTTATCAACTCATCATCTCCCACTCAAGTCAGTTCATTTTTCACATTCTCTTATTTCTGCCACTAGTAGTCATAGTTAGAACTGGATTCTCAGAGATCCTTTCCCACTTGGCTGCATTCCTTTGGATTTCACTCTTTCCATTAGATTTTGAGCTCCTTGAGGACAGGAACTCTATTTTTGTTTATGTATTCCTCAGTGCTCATCAAAGTTCTTGGCACATGTTATGGTTGTTGTTCAGTCATGTCTGACTCTTTGTGACCCTGTGGGCCATAATACTCTAATACTGTCCATGGGGTTTTCTTGGTGGAGTGGTTTGCCATCTCCTTCTTCAGTGGATTAAAGGAAACAGAGGTTAAGTGACTTTCCCAGGGTCACACAGCTAGTGGGTGTCTGAGGCTGAATTTGAACTCAGGTCTTCCTGATTGCAGGCCCAGGGGTTTATCCACTGAGCCACCTAGCTGCTTCCTCTTGGCACATAATAAATGTTTATTGACTGACTAATCTCTCATTGCAGAAGAGGAAACTGAGGCTCACTCAGATAAAATGACTTGCCTAAGATAGATATCATTACTCTATCTAATCACTCAGGCTCCAAATCTTGGAATCACCTTTCTTTCCTTTCCCTTCTCTCCCACCCCTAAATCCAATTAATCAGAACATCCTGTTCAGTTTTCCTTTGTAAACTATATTATATGCTCTTTGAGGGCAGGAACTACATCTTTACTTATTTTTATTCCCCAGCACTTTTTAATTCTGAGCACCTGGCTTAGAAATATTTTCATTTAAAGTGAAAGGGGAAAGACCACAGATCCCAAGAGTGATCTTTTGGGGGAAAATCTCCCAATAGCAGGAAGTTACAGGCATCAGTGACAGAACTTGGCCAGAGAGAAGGTTCATTCTCTCTCCTCTCCTACTTCCATTGGCTTCTAGCTAATGTAGCAGATAACTCAGCTGGTAGGGCACTCCTAACCACTCATTAAGAACACCAATGGATTATGCCCTATCTCCTTCTCTGTCATAGGCAAGTAACAGAAGTCCTTTTGTAAAGCATCTATCTCTTTTAATTCCCACTGCCATTATCCATCTTCAAACCTTATTGCCTCACCTAAGGGAGAGTCTCTGGGAATGCTCCCTCAGGACATGCTCTAAAAGCTTGGGCCTAGGTCTTTCCACTTTTTTCCACTGATAATGTATTTAACTGTGGAAGAAGGCACCCTAGATTTTGGGAGTGTTGCTACTTTCTTTATATTATTTCATTAAATGTCTGTGCTTTGAACTAGCTTTATCCTTTGACTAATAAAATTTAACATGTTGATGAGGGCCTGTGAACTATAGTTTTAAGTGGATGTAGACCATACAATACCTTGAATCTGGGGTAGTTTTTCTGAGAGGCTCACATGTGTTATGGGGGTATATCAGGGGTTATAATATATTTATTGCATTTATAGTATATTTATAGGACATTTAAAAATAAACATGCTGTTGTTGTTCAGTTGTGTCCAACCCTTTGTGACCCCATTTGAGGTCTTCTTGGCAAAGATACTGGAATGGTTTACTATTTCCTTCTCCAGCTCATTTTACCAACAGGGTTAAGTGACTTGCTCAGGGTCACACAGCTAGTAAGTGTCTGAGGCCTGACTCCAGGCCCAGAGCTGCATCCACTGAGGCACCTAGCTGCTGCCTCTAGAAATAGATATATCTTCCCTAGAATTCAGATTGACCTATATTGGACATATGGCAGCAGAACCTTCACCACATCTGCTCTTTTTGCAAATGTTTCTGAAAGGACTGATGCTGAGTACAGGTAAGTTTAGTTCCTGTTCAAAGCATCTGAGAATAAGGGAGAGATGTTGCCAACCCCTGATCTGCTCCAGCCTTCAAGGAACAGAGGATATCTTCTGTTAAGCAGTAAGCTACAGAAGGCTTGGCTGGCTGCTGGCTGCTGAGAACAAGGATGACAGTTGGGTAAGAACAGACCAATATGTCAAGTCGACTTCAATATCTTTATTAAAATTCTCTCCACTAGTTTCTAGAAATTCCTGATGAACTTAGTTATTAAAGAATTTCCACGGTGGGGCAGAGCCAAGATGGTGGCGGGAAAACAGGGACTAGCATGAGCTCCCCGCCAAGTCCCTCCAAAAACCTATAAAAAATGGCTCTGAACCAATTCTAGAACTGCAGAACCCACAAAATAGCAGAGGGAAGCAGGGCCCCAGCCCAGGACAGCTTGGATGGTCTCTGGGTAAGGTCTATCCTGCATGGAGCTGGGAGCGGAGGGGAGCAGAGCAGAGCCCAGCGTGGGCAGCACGGACCAACCAGACCAGGAGCCGGGTGGAGCAGGCCCTAGTGCCCTGAATCAGTGAGCTGCAGCAGTTACCAGACTTTTCAACCCACAAACACCAAAGACAACAGAGAAGGTTAATGGGAAAAGCTGCTGGGGACAGGGGCATAGAGTTCATGGTTCAGCCACCGCCCCGGGGGAAGCGGAGGTGGGGCAGCTACAGAACTATAGCTGCAGTTGCTTCCAGCCCCAGGACCACCTGGTGGGAGGAAGTAAGTGGTGGATCAGAGCAGGATTGAAGAGCCTGCTGAAGATCTAAGTCCAGTGCGGGTTGGGGGTTCATGGGGAAGGAGGAGTGCTGGTGTGGCAGAGCTGGCTGTGAGAGCTCTGAAATCCACAGCACATCCCCCCAAGCTTGGAACATAGGACTCTTTACTCTACAAGCAGTCACACCCTGCTGAAAAACTCAAGGGTCAAGTAAGTTGACTGGAAACATGGCCAGGCAGCGAAAACACACCCAGATTCAATCTCAGACTTTGGAATCTTTCTTTGGTGACAAAGAAGACCAAAACATACAGCCAGAAGAAATCAACAAAGTCAAAGAGCCTACAACAAAAGCCTCCTAGGAAAACATGAACTGGTCTCAGGCCATGGAAGAGCACAAAAAGGATTTGGAAAAGCAAGTTAGAGAAGTAGAGGAAAAATTGGGAAGAGAAATGAGAAGGATGCAAGAAAACCATGAAAAACAAGTCAATGACTTGCTAAAGGAGACCCAAAAACACTGAAAAACATACTGAACAAAACAACACCTTAAAAATAGACTAACTCATATGGCAAAAGAGCTCCAAAAAGCCAATGAGGAGAAGAATGCCTTGAAAGGCAGAATTAGCCAAATGGAAAAGGAGGTCCAAAAGACCACTGAAGAAAATACCACCTTAAAAACTAGATTGGAGCAAGTGGAAGCTAGTGACTTTATGAGAAATCAAGATATTATAAAACAGAACAAAAGGAATGAAAAAATGGAAGACAATGTGAAATATCTCCTTGGAAAAACCACTGACCTGGAAAATAGATCCAGGAGAGATAATTTAAAAATTATTGGACTACCTGAAAGCCATGATCAAAAAAGGAGCCTAGATATCATCTTTCAAGAAATTATCAAGGAGAACTGCCCTGATATTCTAGAGCCACAGGGCAAAATAGAAATTGAAAGAATCCCTGATTGCCTCCTCAAATGGATCACAAAAAGAAATCTCTAGGAATATTGTTGCCAAATTCCAGAGCTCCCAGATCAAGGAGAAAATACTGCAAGCAGCCAGAAAGAAACAAGTTGAGTATTGTGGAAAAACAATCTGGATAACACAGGATCTAGCAGCTTCCACATTAAGGGACTGAAGTGCTTGGAATACGATATTCCGGAGGTCAATGGAGCTAGGATTAAAACCAAGAATCACCTACCCAGCAAAACGGAGTATCATGCTCCAAGGCAAAATATGGATTTTCAATAAAATAGAGGACTTTCAAGCTTTCTCAGTGAAAAGACCAGAGCTGAATAGAAAATTTGACTTTCAAACACAAGAATCAAGAGAAGCATGAAAAAGTAATCAAGAAAAAGAACAAGAAAAAGAAATTGCAAGCAACTTACTAAAGTTGAAGTGTTTTGTTTACATTCCTACATGGAAAGATGATGTGTTTGATTCATGAGACCTCAGTATTAGGGCAGCTGAAGAGAATATGTATATATACATATATATACATATACATATATATATATGTTTATGTATATATATGCATATGTGAGTGTGTATGTATGTATATATGTATGTGTGTGTGTGTGTGTATATATATATATATATATATATATATATATATATACACAGAGAGAGAGAGAGAGGGCACAGGGTGAGTTGAAGATGAAGGGAAGATATCTAAAAGAAATAAAATCAAATTAAGGGATGAGAGAGGAATATATTGAGAGAGGGAGAAAGGGAGAGATAGAATGGGGTAAATTATCTTGCATAAAAGTGGCAGAAAAAGCTGTTCTGTAGGAAGAGAAGAGAAGGCAGGTGAGAGGGAATGAGTGAATCTTGCTCTCATCAGATTTGACCTGAGGAGGGAGTACCATACATATTCAATTGGGTATCTTACCCCACAGGAAAGAAGAGGGAAGAAGATAAAAAAAGGGGGATGATAGAAGGGAGGGCAGATGGGGGAGGAGGTAATCTAAAACAAACACTTTCGAAAAGGGACAGAGTCAAGGGAGAAAACTGGATAAAGGGGGATAGGTTAGAAAGGAGCAAAATATAGTTAGTCTTTCACAACATGAGTATTGTGGAAGGGTTATACATAATGATACGCATGTGGCCTATGTTGAATTGCTTGACTTCTTAGGGAGGGTGAGTGGGAAGGGAAGAGGGGAGAGAATTCGGAACTCAAAGTTTTAAAAACAGATGTTCAAAAACAAAAAAAAGTTTTTTGCACGCAACTAGACAATAAGATACACAGGCAATGGGGCGTAGAAATTTATCTTGCCCTACAAGAAAGGAAGGGAAAAGGGGATGGGAAGGGAGTCGGGTGACAGAAGGGAGGGCTGACTGGGGAACAGGGCAACCAGAATATACACCATCTTGGAGTGGGGGGGGGTAGAAATGGGGAGCAAATTTGTAATTCAAACTCTTGTGAAAATCAGCACTGAAAACTAAATATATTAAATAAATTAAATTAAAGATAAAAAAAAAGAATTTCTGAGACATTTCTGACACCATTGCGCCTATTAACTGGACCTGTTGCCTGACTGATTATAGGTTCCTGAGTTCCACCTGTAACACTCATGACCTTACAGTTGCAAAGTTTGGGTGGGGAGGCAGAAGAAGTGGAGTGAGTTTGTGGTGAAATCTTGACCCTTTAACCTGGACAACCAGGCTTGCATATGGGAACTTAAAAGTGTCAATGAAGAAAAAACATTTTAATTCTAATGGCAAACTAAAAAGCAAAACAAAACAAAAAATCCCAAATCAACTCTTTTTTGGAAAGTTGGCTTCAATGGGAAATTTTCAGAAATGTTATTTAGCATGTCTTGGGTTTGTGTTGTCAACCTAGAGAAGTTTGGTTGAACTAGACAACAGGCTAGGTGATACAAAAATTCATATAGTTTTATTCCCTTGAAGCTAACGGGTACATGATCATGGAATCAGAAGCAAGCAAGCTTCTGATTGATTGGAACAAAAAGCACAAGGTTTTAAGTAACAGTTTCCCAACTGCAGTTTATGATCTCCCTATGAAAGAAAAGAAGTTCTTAGGTAAACAAGGCAATAGACAAGGTAGGGTCACTTGGAGATGCAAATGTCTCTAGCCCTTTGTTCTGGCTGCAGACATTTTGTAGACAAGGTACCTTTTGTTGATCTTATCTGGTCTTTGAAGTTGCTGACACAGAGAGGGGGATTTTTAGAATAGAGCAAAAGCAGTTTTGTTGCCCCGGACATAATTGGAGTTCAAATAATCTGAAAGGATTGACAATGTGTATGAATTTCAAGCTACTGGCACGGTGATTTGGGTATTCCAAGATCTGGCAGCGGTCTGCTTTCTGAAAGGGACTCTAGATTTTCTCCAAGAGTAAAACTGGAATCACCTTTCTTTCCTTTCCCTTCCCTTCTCTCCCACCCCTAAATCCAATTAATCAGAACATCCTGTTTAGTTTTCCTTTGTAGACTATATTATATGCTCTTTGAGGGCAGGAACTACATCTTTACTTATTTTTATTCCCCAGCACTTTTTAATTCTGAGCACCTGGCTTAGAAATATTTTCATTTAAAGTGAAAGGGGAAAGGCCACAGATGCCAAGAGTAAAACTGGCTTGAAACCTTTAGTGCTGAGGTGGCATTTTGGAGATACCAGCATCCCTCCCCATCCCACCCCCATCCCCCATTTCCTTCTTCTGTTTTTCCTGATGGCTCCCGAGATGGCTACTCACAGCACCTGTTTCCGGTGCCTTTGACACACCTAATGTGGTCAAATCCTGCAATCCCGATAATCAACTTCAAAAAGAAACACCAAAAAGTAAGCAAGAAGATAAGAAAGTATGAAGTAAGAGAATTGGAACAGATATTATCGAGTGTAGCAGTGATCAAATAGCATAGGATACACAAGTACATACAACTCATCAAGTTCTCTTGAAAGTTTATTTGTCTGTAAATTTATTTCATTGACCTTTAATAACCTAGAACAACAAAAAGGAACCTGATAAAGAGGTGCGGCAGGGGGCACTTTCAAAAGCAAAATTACTTTCCTTCACTGTCAATTAAGCTGACCCAAGGCCTTCACTTCTTCTCCGTCGTTTCTTTCTGATTTTGTGAGTACTTTCCTGTTGGAGGTAATAAGTCAATTCCAGTAAACAAAGCTGTAGTTTGGAACACACATTCTACATGATGAAATGATCTTTTGGAAACCTCCCCAGGAATTAAGTACAGATTTTGGGGTTCTGAATATTAAGTCTTATAACAAAGGGCAACTTTATGCATCTGTGGAGTAAGCCTATGTGGTAGTATTTGAGGAACATGGGATGACTCCCCTACACCCAAAATACTTTCCCCACCCAAGTGTCACAGTGCCTGAAATTCCACCATTAATTCCTTTATATTAAGCCAACTCCTCTATACTTTTAAAAGGCAAACATTCTTAGGAAGAATTAAATGTTAAGTTGCTGAAACTTTGGTGGGGAAGTTTTTCAGGTCTCTCTCCCTAGAATGAATGACCAGAACCAGGCAGAGACATAGAAAGAGACAGTTAACTAAGCCAAAATTACTCTCAGGGCTGACTCTGCTTAAAGACAGTTTCATAAAATGAATGTCAGAGTTGGAAGGAACCTCAGGGACAATCTAGTACAATACTTGTCTGACCAAAAAATCCCTCCACCACATATCTAATAAGTGTTCATGTACCCTTTTCTTCAAGACCTCTAGAGAGTGAGGGGAGACCCGCTTAATTATAATCATCTTTTATTTGGCAGTTAGGTAGTGCAGTGGATAAAATGCCGGGCCTGGAGTCAAGAAGACCTGGGTTCAGGTCCCTCCTCAGACACTTCTAGCTGTAGAAAATTGGACGATTCACTTCACCTCTGCTTCAGTTTCCTGCATTGTAAAGGATAATAATTGTATCTATCTCATAGGGTTATTGTGAGGATTAAATGAGATAATATTTGTAAGAGCTTAGCACAGTATCTGACACATAGCAGGTACTATGTAAATGCTAACTGTTACTATTATTAGAAACTAGTAAAATTTTAGAAAAATAACTTCTGAAATAGCCAAGGCAGAATCTTGGATTCTATTCATATGTGGCCCTTATACTTTTACGGAGATGGTCTTAAAACTATAACAAGTATGTGCATGCTACATAGGGTGTTCTCTGGTCCAATTTCTGCCATAATTAGTAAAAATTACTAGGGACAGTTAGGTGGCAGAGTGGATAGAGCACTGGGCTTGGAATCAGGACGACTCATCTTCATGAGTAAAAAACCAGCCTTAGATACTTCCTAGTTGCATGACCCTGAGTAATTCTTTTTTTTTTGTTTGTTTGTTTTTTTAATTTAAATTTATTTATTTAACATATTTGGTTTTCAGCATTGATTTTCACAACAGTTTGAATTACAAATTTCCTCCCCATTTCTACCCTCCCCCCCACTCCAAGATGGCATATATTCTGGTTGCCCTGTTCCCCAGTCAGCCCTCCCCTCTATCACTCCCCTCCCCTCTCATCCCCTTTTCCCTTCCTTTCTTGTAGGGCAAGATAAATTTCTACGCCCCATTGCCTGTGTATCTTATTTTTTAGTTGCATGCAAAAACTTTTTTTTTGAACATCTGATTTTAAAACTTTGAGTTCCAAATTCTCTCCCCTCTTCCCTTCCCACCCACCCTCCCCAAGAAGTCGAGCAACTCAACCTAGGCCACACATGTATCATTATGTATAACCCTTCCACAATACTCAAGTTGTGAAAGGCTAACTACATTTTGTTCCTTCCCAACCCATCCTGCTTTATTGAATTTTCTCCCTTGACCCTGTCCCCTTTCCAAAGTGTTTGTTTTGATTACCTCCACCCCCATCTGCCCTTCCCTCCATCATCCCCCCTTTTTATTTTTTTTTCTATCTTCCTCACTCTTCTCTCCTGTGGGGTAAGATACCCAACTGAGTATGTATGGTATTCCCCCTCAGGCCAAATCTGATGAGAGCAAGGTTCACTCATTCCCCCCTCACCTGCCCTCTCCCCTCCTCCCACAGAACTGCTTCCTCTTGCCACCTTTATGCAAGATAATCCACCCCATTCTATCTCTCCCTATCTCCCTCTCTCAGTATGTTGCTCTCTCATCCCTTAATTTGATTTTATTTCTTTTAGATATCTTCCCTTCATCTTCAACTCACCCTGTGTCTGCTCTCTCTCTTTTACATATATATATATATATATATATATATATATATAAACATATATACGTATATACACATACATATACATACATACATATACACATAGATATATACATACATACACATTCACTCATATATATACATAAACATATATATATATGCATATTTCCTTCAACTACCCTAATACTGAGGTCTCATGAATCATACACATCATCTTTCCATGTAGGAATGTAAACAAAACAGTTCAACTTTAGTAAGTCCCTTGCAATTTCCGTTTCTTGATTACCTTTTCATGCTTCTCTTGATTCTTGTGTTTGAAAGTCAAATTTTCTATTCAGTTCTGGTCTTTTCACTGAGAAAGCTTGAAAGTCCTCTATTTTATTGAAAGTCCATATTTTGCCTTGGAACATGATACTCAGTTTTGCTGGGTAGGTGATTCTAGGTTTTAATCCTAGCTCCATTGACCTCCGGAATATCGCATTCCAAGCCCTTTGATCTCTTAATGTAGAAGCTGCCAGATCTTGGGTTATTCTGATTGGGTTTCCACAATACTCAAATTGATCTGGGAGCTCTGGAATTTGGTGACAATATTCCTAGGAGATTTCTTTTTGGGATCTATTTGAGGAGGCGATCGATGGATTCTTTCAATTTCTATTTTGCCCTGTGGCTCTAGGATATCAGGGCAGTTCTCCTTGATAATTTCTTGAAAGATGATATCTAGGCTCTTTTTTTGATCATGGCTTTCAGGTAGTCCAATAAATTTTAAATTATCTCTCCTGGATCTATTTTCCAGGTCAGTGGTTTTTCCAAGGAGATATTTCACATTGTCTTCCATTTTTTCATTCCTTTGGTTCTGTTTTATAATATCCTGATTTCTCATCAAGTCCCTAGCTTCCACTTGCTCCAATCTAATTTTTAAAGTAGTATTTTCTTCAGTGGTCTTTTGGACCTCCTTTTCCATTTGGCTAATTCTGCCTTTCAAGGCATTCTTCTCCTCATTGGCTTTTTGGAGCTCTTTTGCCATTTGAGTTAGTCTGTTTTTTAAAGTGTTGTTTTCTTCAGTGTATTTTTCAGTATTTTTTTGGGTCTCCTTTAGCAAGTCATTGACTTGTTTTTCATGGTTTTCTCGCATCCTTCTCATTTCTGTTCCCAATTTTTCCTCTACTTCTCTAACTTACTTTTCCAAATCCTTCTTGAGTTCTTCTATGGCCTGGGGCCAGTTCATGTTTTTCTTGGAGGCTTTTGTGGTAGGCTCTATGACTTTGTTGTCTTCTTTAGGCTGTATGTTTTGGTCTTCTTTGTCACCAAAGAAAGAATCTAAAGTCTGAGACTGAATCTGGGTGCGTTTTCGCTGCCTGGCCATATTCCCAACCAACTAACTTGACCCTTGAGTTTTTCAGTGGGGTATGACTGCTTGTAGACTAACGAGTTCTATGTTCCACGTTTGAGGGGGAGGTGCCAGCTCTGTCAGACCCTCACCACTCCTTCCCCAAGAACCCCCAGCCCGGGCTGGGCTTAGATCTTCAGCAGGCTGTGCACTCCTGCTCTGATCCGCCACTTAATTCCTCCCACCAGGTGGGCCTGGAGCCGGAAGTAACAACAGGTGTAGCTGCCCCACCTCCGCTGCCCCCGGGGCTGGAAGCCGAACCGCGAACTCCTTCCACTCCTGCAGCTTTTCCCACTAACCTTCTCCGCAGTCTTTGGTGTTTGTGGGTCGAGGGGTCTGGTAACTGCCGCAGCTCACATATTCAGGGCGCTAGGGGCCCCATCTGCCCGACTCCAAGTTTGGTTGTTCCACGCCGCTCAGGCTGGGCTCTGCTCCACTCCGTTCCCAGCTCCCAGCTCCCAGCTCCCAGATCCGTGTGGAATAGACCTCACCCAGAGACCATCCAGGCTGTCCTGGGCTGGATCCCTGCTTCCCTCTGCTGTTCTGTGGGTTCTGCCGTTCTAGAATTGGTTCAGAGCCATTTTTTTTATAGGTTTTTGGAGGGACTCTGTAAGGAGCTCACTCTAGTCCCTGCTTACCAGCTGCCATCTTGGCTCCGCCCCCGACCCTGAGTAATTCACTTAACTCTGTTGCCTCAGTTCCTCATCTGTAAAATGAGATGGAAAAGTAAATGGCAAACCACTCCAGGATCTTTGCCAGGAAAACCCCAAATGGGGTCACAAAGATCTGTATACGACTGAAAAATGACTGGACGACAACTAGTCAATCAACAGTGATGTATTATATTCCAACTAAATACATCTACTCTCTCCTCCTGGATCACTGCCTTGTCATGGCAGAGGGGTTTGCATAGTTATACTCTGCAGGGTTATCAAGACTGACAGCTCCTAAGGAAGAGTTCTGACAAAAGGCGATCCACTGGAGAAGGAAATGGCAAACCACTCCAGGATCTTTGCCAAGAAAACCCCATGGACAGTATTAAAATGATAAAAGATAGGATATTAGAAGATGAACCCCTCAGGTCAGAAGGTGTCCAACACACTACTGGGGAAGAGAGGAGGAAAACTATAAGTAGCTCCAAAGAAGAAAGTAGCTGGGTCAAAGCTGAAAGGGATCTCAGCCACAGATGTGTCTGGTGACGAAAGGAAAGTCTGATGCTGCATAGGAGCCTGCTGTGAAAGATCTATGAACCAAGGTAAGCTGGACTTGATCAAGCAGGAAGTGGAAAGATTGAACATCAATATCTCTGGCGTCAATGAACATAAATAGATGGGAATGAGTGAATTAAATTCAGGTAATAATTACATATGTAATGTTACATATGCCAAAGAATTTACAAGTTATTGAACGATGGCACTCATTTCATATGCCAACAAGTTTATGCTTAAGATTCTGCAAGCTAGGCTTCAGCAAAATGTGAACCAAGAATTGTCAGAAGAGGAAGCTGGTTTTCAAAAGGCAGAGGGAGTAGAGACCAAATAACCAACATTCACTGGATTATGGAGAAAGCAAGGGAATTGCAGGAAAAAAAACAACAACTCCAAACCAAACATCTACTTTTGCTTCATCGACTACACTAAAGCCCTTGACCGTGTGGAACATAACAAATTGTAGCAAGTCCTCAAAGAGATGGGAGTACCAGATCATCTTTGTTTTCTGAGGAGACTTGTATGCAAGACCAAGCAGCAGCAGTTAGAACCAAACATGGAACAACTGGTTAATTTAAGATTAGAAAAGGAGTACTAACTTATATGCAAAGTATATCATGTGAAATGCCAGGCTGGATGAATCAAAAGCCAGAATTAGGGTTGCCAGGAGAAACATCAATAACCTCAGATATGCAGATGATATCATTCTGATGGCAGAAAGTGAAGATGAACTAAGAAGCCTCTTGATGAGGGTGAAAGAGGAGAAAGTAAAAGCTGGCTTGAAGTTTAACATAAAAAAGACTAAGATCTTGGCATTGGTCATTTCACTTCCGGCAAATACAGGGAAAAGAAATAGAAGCAGTGTTTGATTTTCTATTCTTTTTATATTCTGAAATCAAAGATCATTGCTGATGGTGACTGCAGCTATGAAATGAAAAGCCTCTTACTCCTTGGAAGGAAAGTTATGGCAAATCTGGACAGGATACTAAAAAGCAGAGATATTGTGATGCCTGAGCAGCCAGCTATTGCTAAAAAAAAACCCTGCCCCCAGCCCCTAACTAATAAAACCCCAGTTTGCATAAGGAAAAACAGACTTAGTTCCTGCTGTTTGGCGTTCAGCGGGTGTCCTTGGCCCTGTGACTGTTCTGGGAGTATGGACTGACTGGCCAGGAAAGGGGCCTGATGTGAGCAATCTCAGTTTATTTCCTGAGCGGGCTGAGAGACGACTCTATCTCGCTTCAACAAACCCAGCTGGAGCATCCCTTGGTCTGCCTATGGCCTTGAAGGATGAAGGCCTCAGCCCCAGACATTCTCTTGAATTAGGTTTGACTCTTCCTGGCTCTTATCTCATGAGTCATGTTGTGGGATGTATGGCAAATAGGACACAGAGATCCTGGGTTGTAATTCAGTTGACACTTTGTCAGCCATCTGATATGCTGTATTTACAATCTATTTAGGAGGTTCCTTTTCATGTATTGTGATCATAAAAGTGAAATAACAAAGGCTTGCTGAGCCTGCTAAAATAACATATGTAAGTTTCAAGAGATAATTAACCACTGTACCTACATTTTTTTGTATAAATACTACTTCTTCACTGGCATCTGGAGCCGTTTTGATTTGGGCTGTTAATTGCCCCTAAACGGTGGCCGGCTAATAAAATTCTCCATTTAAAACTTTTACTCTGTGGCGTGTCTTGCTCGCTGTTGGTACTGCAATATCACCTGGCCAACAGAGGTCTGTATAGTCAAAGCTATGGTTTTTCTATTGGCAATGTATGGCTGTGAGAGTTGGACTATAAGGAAGGCTGAGTGCCACAGAATCAGCATTTTCTAATTGTGATGCTGGAGAAGACTTTTGAGAGTACCCTGGACAGCAAGGAGATCAAATCAGTCAATACTTAAAGGAAATTAATTCAGACTATTCACTGGAAGGTCAAACACTGAAGCCGAAGCTTAAATACTTTGGCTACATAATGAGAAGACAAAACTCATTGGAAAAGACCCTAATGGTGGGAAAGATTGAAGGCAAAAGCAAAAGAGGATGAGATGGATAGACAGTGTCATGGAAGTAACAAGCATGAGCTTGGACAGACTTCAGGACACTGGAGGATAGAAGGGTCTGGTGCGTTGTGGCCCATGGCGTCGTGAAGAGTAGTACACAACTGAATGACTGAACAACAACATCTATTCTAGGCACTGTGAAGAATAGAAATTAGTACTGTGCATAGTACTGCCCCAAAGGAGTTTATAAGTCAGTTGGGAGAGATGAATATAAACATGTGAAAAGTTAAATAGCAATTCAAGAGATAAATGATAGCTCAAGATAACAACATAAAAATGTCATAAGACCATAGCTGATATTTAGTGATAGAGTGGAAAAAAGCACCAGACAAGGAAATATTAAAAGCATCTATTTATTTGGGGGGATGTAGATCATACTTTCATATATAACTAAAAGTACATCCAAACTATCATACACTAACAAATCAATCATATATAAATGAAGAAAACTCAAACTTCTTTGCCTGTCAGAGGTAATACCTGTACCTGTTCCCAAAATGGAGAATTCAAGGAACAACTTTCATGTTTAGGACTATCTTGATGCTGGTTTCTCTATCCAGTCTGTATTGGATCTAATTTACTGATAAAACAACCTCAATTACCAGAACACTTATTTTTTCAATTATATGTTTCTTTCATTTTTCATTCCATTCTCATTTTGAGGTCTCATCATTTTATGGAGGTCTTGCCAACAGGGCACAGCCTCTGGCAGGTCTTACCAACCTGAAAATGTTTGAGTCTAAGATTGGTGGAATATACATTTATTAAGTACCTACTATATGTCGGGCACTGTGCTGAGAACTTTTCAAATATTATGTTGTACCAGAAGCGAGCGAGACACACCACAGAGTATAAGTTTTAAGTGGAGAATTTATTAGCCGGTGGCCATCAGGGTACAGCACCACAAATCAATGGCAAATGTGTTGGGGTGATGGCTTGGCTTATATAGGATATGGGGGTACAAAGTGGGGGAACAAAGGTCCTGGCTGATCAAAAGATTCAGTCAGGTTATTGTACTAGTGGGATAATCTCATTTACATTCCTTGGTGGAGTCACGGAGCCCCAGGGATATCTGCTAGACAGGGTCTGCCAGGTTATCCTTCAGTGGGATGGTCCTATCTACTGACATTCCTTGGTGGAGTCATGGAGTCCCAGGGGGTTTGCTAAATGCCAAAGATATCTGAGTCCATTCTTTCTGGGGGTGCTTGTCAGTAGCTAGGGGTTTCTCAGGGGTTCCTAATTTTCCTTGTATTACAATTATCTCATTCTTTCTTTGTAATGGCACTATAAGATAGGTGCTATTATGAGATCTGTTTTACAGTGGAGGAAATTGAGACAGACAGAGGTTAAGTGATTTGACCAGGATCACATGGCAAAGAAATGTCTTATGCTGGATTTGAATTCAGGTTTTCCTGCCTCTAGGTTCAACATTCTGTCATCTAGCTGTGTTACCTTTGACAAAATCCTTATCTTGGGGCCTAATTTTTGTTATCCATAAAATGAGAGATTAAGACTAGATAATTTACAAAGTGACATCCCTTCCAGTTTTATCATTCTGGAATTCTAGAATTGATTGCCAAATGAATGCTCTAGACAAGAAGAACTTTAGGAATACAGAGAAAGGAGAGATCACTCGTTATGGGTTGAAGTGGCTTTACTTAACAGGAGGGAAAGAATTATATGTGCATATTCAAAAACAGTTAAATTAAAGGACTCAAATAGCTAAGAAAATGTCCAAGCTGGGAAAGAATGTGGTTTATTTTTAGGTGACCATACTTATAGCAACACAACTGGTCCAAAGGAAAGATCCGATTTAGCCCTGCATGATTTAAGGAACCCAGTGGCTGCTATTCCAGCAGGAGTTTTCATGCAACAGATCGAAAGAATTGTTTAGCTGGGCTAGTTTTAGCCACAGGAATATAGTGCATAGAATCACAGAATTTTAGAATTAGAAGGGATTTTAGAGACCAAGTCCAACCCCTTTATTTTACAAATGGGGAAACTGAGGGCACTTGACTAAGGTCACCTAGCAATCTGCTCCATTCTCTCTGTGGGGATTCTACTGGAACTTCTTGAAAAATCACCATATCCCCTAAGTGGGTGAAGAAAGACACAATCCTTTTAGATAAGAGACTATCCCCAGACTATGTCATGCGATCCGGGTGAAAAATGAAAATTAAATTTTGTCCATGAAATATTTGGATAATTAACGGAATTTTTCATTTTCTATTCTGACATAGATACAATCACCGTTATCTCGTTCGTTCTCGGGCCAAGGTTAGAGATGTGTGACATTATGACAAATGTCAAAAAAAGATCCACTCAATGATTACTTGTAGATAACAGTAAGGGCCAGCCCTCGGGAGGAAAATGGCATAGAGCTTTAGAATAACAGGATTCAAAGAGAGCTAAGAGACTGTCTAGTCCAATCCCTTCACTTTACAGATGAGGAGGTGAAGGCCAACTGAGATGAAGTAATTAGCTTGCTCAAGATCACAGGTCTCCTCTCTCTGCAGGTGTAATGGAAAGAATGCCAGATAACTAATAATAATAGCTAACATCTATTTGGCACTCACTATGGATCAAGCACTATGCTAAGCACTTTACAATTATTTGATTCTCACAACAACTTTGGCAGGTAGATCCCCATTATACAAATGAGGAAACTGAAGCAAACAGAGGAAGCTAAGTGACTTGGCCAGAGTCATATAGCCAATGTGTCCGAGGCCAGATTTGAACTCAAGTCTTCCTGACTCCAGGCCCAGTACTCTATTAATTCTGCCATCCAGCTGCAGTGCTAGACAAGGAATTAGAAGACCTAAGGCCCAACCCTAGCTCTAATACATCCTGTTGGATCTACAGACATACCTGCTGAGCCTTAATTTACCTCTAACATGGAATGATACCTGGGGTCCACCTGTGTCAGAGCACTGTGGTAAGGAAGTAGTGTAAATGAGAAGACACTATAAAAAATATAAGGTATGCCCATGCCTAATTTCCTTTTCTTTGTCCTTGAAGTCCTCTTCTCCAACTCCATTTCTTCTCCCTTCTCTACCTATCCCCCTCTTCAGGCTTCTAGTGCCTTTGTACTTTCTAAAACATTATAAAAACCTGCTTCCAGGAAAGGATTTGATGGGCATTGCAAGTATGAATTTAAGTGATGAATATTACCTGAAGAATCATACTAGCCCCAAGAGGATATACATTTTAAGCTTATCTCTAATTATGAAATGAAGGACTCTTTACTTTTAAAGGAATTGTAGGCATCAGACCACGTATGCGGAAAGCTTGAGAGGGTTTAGAATAATTTTCTTTCTGTGATACACAAGGCTGGATTTACCTTCCCCCTTTCTTCCCTTTCCCCTTCTGCTTCACTCTTCTGGGTCATCTCTGGGCTTCTGGTATCTCTATCCCTGTCAATCCCATTAGAGTGCTTCTGGTGACCAGAAGGCATCATGCTTAACTGTGGATGCTTGAATAAGATTTTATTGTTTATTTTTGGTTAGGGAAAGTCCTCAAAAGATGTCAAATAGGTGAGGACTACACCTTGGGTAAGACCAGCCAAAGACTCAGACTATGAGAAACCATTGTAAAATTGGCAATGATGAATCTTATTGTAATAAAAATGATAGGCTAATACTGTCTTTGAGGGTTCAGGCTCAGTAATGTGCAATTTAAAACACATTGACAGGATAATAGTAATCACAAAAAATCCCCAAATGTTTATACTTTTTGTCCCCTGATGGGAACAAAAGCTGAGTGGTGATTAGTTAATGAGACAGCCTCTTTTGTAGGATATGTGTTATGAATGGGGATCAGTGATTACCGTTAGTTCTATAGTCTGTTCTCTATAAACCAATATATGACCTTAATCCTTACTTTTTCAAAGTTTACAAAGCCATTTCTAATGGAAGAAATGATAGAATTTCTATTAACACTGTAAATCAAACTATCCTTCCTCCCCACCCTCTGAGTTGTTTGCAAGGTTCCTGTTTATTTTTTAACAAATATTTCCTCACAATGGAAAAAAGCACTTACATCAATTATGAAGTCACCTTCTTTGGATTAAGGAAATTGCTTCATGAAGTCTCCTTAGAGCCCAAATAATGACATTTCTCGCTTTCATTTCTTCTCTTCCTTAGGGTTCCCTATGGAATCATAGGGTTCCATAAACCATTTGTAATCCATTTGTAAATGGGGATAATAATACTCACCTACCTCAAGGGTTTTTATGAGGAAAATGCTTTAAAAAACTAGTGCTAAATAAATCTGAGTTGTCAGAGCTGCTATGATACTCTAGGAAATTACATTCAGTTGGCTCACCAATTAGTCAATCTGCTAGTAGTTGGTAGAGCATTAGACCTGGGGTCTGGGAAGACCTCAGTTCAAAGCCTTCTTACTATTTATCAGCATTGTGACCCTGGGAAAGTCCTTTAACCTTTCAGCCTCAGTTTCTTCATCTGTAAAATGGGGATGATAAATGTTTGTAGCACTTATGGATTTGTTGCGAGGGCCAAATGAGATAGTGTATTTTGTAAAAGACTTTGCAAACCTTAAAATGCTATATAAACATTAGTCATTATTTTTCTACCTTCTTTCCAAATACTTAAAAAGCAAATTCTGACTGGGACTTATGCTTATTAATAATTTCCTATGAAATTCCAATATTGTTTACTTGAATTTATCACCAATGCAGAACACTACTTTAAGGGCAAATTGAGGGCTTTGAGGATCTTCAGGATATTTTAGCCTTTAAAGCATTATTTTCCTAAAGAAGTAAGAGATAGAAACACATTCTGCACAATTCTTGAAGGTATAAGAATACAGGTTAGGTCTGGTTTGATAGCTTTATGCAGGGTAAAATGGTTAAGTCTGTGAATGCTTTTTCTGGGTATCCTGGAGAATACTGGAAACTTGTCTAACTCACCATACAGGAAGGTTATTTGTGCCTTGTATAGAGAGCCGAAAGTGGGAGCAAGCAATATGAGAAAGTTGTGGGGCTGGATTTTAATAGTCTTTCTTTCAATTCCACAGGTCTTGCATTTTTGTTAGAGGAACTAGGCTCGTGACACAAAAAGAGTCTTCAGGAGAATGAAGCAATGATAGAAGATTTTCTTCAAATTACTCACATTTGTTTAGTCTCTTTCTTAAACTGATCTCAGTGATCAGTATATTGATGCTTATTGAATATGAAGCAAATAAGATACTTGCTTTAGAAGGTATTAAAGATCACTAGCTAGAAGGGACCCTACTATAGATAAGAAAATTGAGGTCTAGGGAGGTTAAGTGACTTGCCCCAGGATCACATAGGTAGAAAGTATCTGAAGTAGGATTTGAACCCAGGTCCTTCAACTATGAGAGATCTCTTTCCATTGCACTTCTCAGTCACATTTTGGAGGTGTCACCTGCTGCTAGTTTGGGTGTGGACGCTGCCCTAATATGGGGGCTGGTGTCAATTGTTGCCCCAGCTTTAGGGGTAGATATTGCTCTAATGTCCTTTCCTTGTTGCCCTTGCCTCCCCTTTGGTGCTCTGTTTGATATGTCTAGTTAAGCTATGTGATCTCTTTAATGAACACCAAATTAAGTAGTCTATCTATTCTATAGTCACCCTTGAAGCCAAGAAGGCCACTGTATGACCCTGGACAAGTCCTTTAGCTTCTTAGTGCTCTGGGCCAAAGGCGTCAAACATGTGGCCTGTGAGGTCAGAACCAGATGAAAATGTAATTGGGAAATAATTTAACAAAATAAAATATAATGTAACATGGATAATGTTAATAATATGTGCTTTTCTAAGTCAATATACAGCCAGCAGGGATTCTGACGTACAGTTTCATGGCCCTGTTTTTATCTGAGTTTGATATCATTGTTCTAGGCAACTCTCTAAGACTACTGGTCGAAAGGAAAGTGCCAAATGTGCACTGGTGGAGCAAGTTTCTTCATATGGGAGTTCCCTTTACCAATGAAATTACAGGTCCATTGCCTATTCTTATCCTGTTGTTTCAACTGACCATTGAGTAGATTATTTAATATTCTGCAAAACCTTCCTTTTAAGTCCCAGCAATGGAGTACCCATAGGACAGAATATAAAAAATATAATTTCTGACTATGTAATTACTATTAGTAACTCACATTCACATAGTACTTTAAGTGCTTTATAGTACTTTATTTAAAGCACATTCCCTATAATTCTCAAAGGCAGCCAGTACAGGTATCATTCCCATTCTATAGATGAGGAAACTGAAGCTCTGAAAGGTTAGATGGTTCAAATACTTCAGGGCACACAAATAATAAGTGCCAGAGCTGATGCTTCAATATTGGTCTTCTGATTCAAAGTCAAGTGTTCTCGTTTCATTCCTCTATAGTAAAATGCATCTTTAACTAGGGAATCAAAGATGAGAGAAATTATTTTGAAAAGTATAAACTTAGTTTGCTTGGAGTGCCTTGACCTTTGGTTTATGAAGAAGAGAAACCAGTTCTTTCTAAAAAAAAAAAAGATTTTACTTAAGACATAAATGAAGTCGATTTTTCTTCTAGTCGTTGCTCATGACATACTGACTGAATTTTGCCTATTTAAAAAAATGTGGACTGAATAATCATAGTGTCTACACTATAAAGTCAGATCTAAATAAATGGAAAAATAACAGTTGCTCATGGTTAGGCCGAGCTAATATAATAAAAATGACAATTTTGCCTAAATTAATCTATCTATTCAGTGCCATACCAATCGAACTACCAAAAAACTATTTTACTGAGTTAGACAAAATAATAACAAAAATCATCTGGAAAAACAAGAGGTCTAGAATATCTAGGGTATTAATGAAAAGACATGCTAGAGAAGGTGGCCTAGCCATACCAGATATTAAACTGTACTACAGAGCAGCAGTCATCAAAACTACCTGCTACTGGCTAAGAAACAGGGGTGTGGATCAGTGGAATAGGATAGGGACACAAGATGGAGAAGTCAACAACTAAAGCAATCTACTCTTTGATAAACCCAAAGAGGCCAGCTTCTGGCCCAAGAATTCACTATTTCACAGAAACTGCTGGGAAAATTGGAAAAGGGTGGGGCAGAAACTGGGCATAGACCAATATCTTACACCATATACCAGAATAAAGTCAAAATGGGTTCATGTTCTAGGAGTAAAGGCTGATACTATAAGTAATTTGGGAGAGCAAGGAATAGTTTACTTATCAGATTTATGGAAAAAAAAGAATTCATAACCCAACAAGAGATAGAGAGCATTACAAATGCAAAATGGATAATTTTGATTATGTTAAATTGAAAGGTTTTTGTACAAAAAAAGCCAATGCAACAAAAATTAGGAGGGAAGTAGAAAATTGGGAGAAAATCTTTGCAACTAGTATCTCTGACAAAGGCCTCATTTCTAAAATATACAGGGAACTGAGCCAAATATATAGGAATACAAGCCATTCCCCAATTGAGAAATGGTCAAAGGATATGAACAGGCAGTTTTCAGAAGAAGAAATTAAAGCTATGTATAGGCATATGAAAAAATGCTCTGGATCACTACTGATTAGAGAAATGCAAATCAAAACAACTCTCAGATACCACATCTCTCCTGTAAGATTGGCTAAAATAACAAAGCAGGAGGATGACAAATGCTGGAGAGGATGTGGGAAAATTGGGACATTGTTACATTACTGGTGGAGTTGTAAACTGAGCCAGCCATTTTGGAGAGTAATTTGGAACTATGCCCAAAGGGCCATAGGAATGTTCATACCCTTTGATCCAGCAATATCACTTCTAGGGTTGTATCCCAAAGAAATCACACAAGAGGGAAAGGAACCCATATGTACAAGGATATTTATAGCGGCTCTCTTTGTGGTAGCCAAGAATTGGAAATCAAAGGGATGCCCATCAATTGGGGAATGGCTGAACAAGCTGTGGTATATGAAGGTAATGGAATACTATTGTGCCATAAGAAATGGGGATGATACGGACCTCGTAACAACCTGGAAAAACCTACACGACATAATGCTGAGTGAGCAGATGAGAGCCAGGAGAACATTGTACACAATCACAGATATATGGATTCCGTTAGTACCAACGCTGACAGACTTCGCTCTTCTCAGCAACGCAGGGTGCAAGGACAACTCCAGGGGACTCACGATGGAGAATGCTATCTTCATCCAGAGAAAGAACTGTGAAGTTTGAATGCAGATTGAGGCACACTAAACGCTCGCCTTTTTTCTTCCCTTTTGTTTTTGTTCTTGGTTTTTTGGTTTTTTTTTGGTTCTGTCTCTTCTTTCTCATGACTCATTCCATTGGTCATAATTCTTCTCCACAACTTGACTAGTGTATAAATTAATTCAATGCAAAGTTATACATGATAGTTATATGAGCTTCCATGCCATCTTGGGGAGGGAGGGGGGAGGGAGGGGAAAAAATCTGGAACTCAAAATTATGTAGAACCGTGTGTGGTAAACTAAAAATAAAATAATATTAAAAAAATAATAATAATAAAAAGTAAAACATTTCCTACACTCTGTTCCTCCAGGCAAGTTCATGTACATTTTTCAGTATCAGCCTCACCTCTATTCTCTCTTCTCTTTGTTTCCTTAACAGATCAAGAATTTCTCTTCTTTTCTTGGCCTGTTTAAAGAAAAAACAAAACAAAACAATGAATGTATTTACAAGTCATTCTTTTGACTTATGAATATGGCACCCCACTGCCTTATTCAAGTCCTGGATGCCATTTGGGTTCACCAAAGGCTCTATTTTTTTCCCCTGACTCTTCCCAATTAAGCAGAATTAATGCTATGATATCATAGTTATACAAGAGCACATTTACTTACACAGGATGAAGAGGTATTAACAAGTGACAAGAATCAGGCAGTGCTCATTCTTACTGTCCATTTCCCAAACTACAACCTCTCAGACTTCTAGAGAAGATAAGGTTTTAGTCTTCTCAGCTCTGCTCTCGCAACACTGACTTATTTCCTACTGGGAATATTAGAAAAGCAGGATTGTAACTCCACTCTCCCACCAGTGTCCATGCTGGGTAGCATTTTCACTTGCAGTGCATTACCCCAGGCTCCTAGGAGATTTCCAGGTTTCCAGGGAGAGAACATGTCCCCCCTACAGAACTGATGGCAGTTTGAGGGACTTTATCTTCCACAAGCTGGAGTTCAGCAGGTGAAAATATTACTCTGGCATAGACTCTGGGTGGAGGGGAGTGTTTGCACTATGCAGTGGAAGGCTGATAACAAACCTCATGAGATTAATGAGATGCAGGAAGATACAAGTGAGATACAGAAATGAAAAGTAAGGAAAATGGATATGGAGTCAGAAAACGCTGATACAGTTACATCTGAAACCTGCTACTTCAAAGAGGTGGCATATTCCCTCCTATATTCTGAGAAACAATAGATGCAAGTATCTTCCCATTTACAATTCCCAATATGAGAAGTGGTTGTTGCAAATTGTCAATATAGTATGGACCTAGCACTGAGATAAAGTGCCTTTCAGACCTCAAGGTTACTGGGTTTTGTTGCTGGGAAAATTGCTAATGATGTCTTACTGTCTCCTATGTTTCTGTGGCATCATGAGATAGTAGCATAAGGAATAATGAGAGAATGGACTCACAAATCTAATTTCCTATTCTACTAGCTAGTGATGTTGAGCTGATAAAATGGCATGGGAAGGAGAACTCAGAGGACCCACAAACTATATTCTCTGGAATTTGGGGAGGCGGTATTTTGGGAATGGGTGGTAAGAACATTTGCTTAATTCTTATCTGGTTCTATATCTCATGTTCTGTTTTAGGTAACTTTATTGCTCTGATATCACATGGCAATCCAATGCTAGATGGCCTAGGGGAAAGGTCAGTGGAGAAAATGGGGCCTCATGAGCAGTAACTGAATGGATAGGGAAGCTGATGTCTAGAAACTGTAACGAGGTACTTTACTATTAAACTATTTCTACCTCATTTTCCACTATTGGCCAAAGAATATTAGTTTCCTTTAACCTAGAAGATTGAAGAATCTCTCTTATCTCATTCTCATATTGTGTGGGTAAAATTTATTAGTAATTTATTATTTTTCATGATGATTCACATTTGTTAGCCAAAATACAAGCAATTTGCAAAACATTTTGAATTATACTTTTCACCATCAAGGACAGTAAAGCCACCACACTTGACTCTAACATCGTAGTTACAGAGACATTAAGAGAAGAGAAGACATGGCATTAAAGAGAAAAGAGATGGGGAAAGCATTGCATTAGATCAGGTTCAGAGAGAAGAGATCTATACTGGAGGTCGCACAATTGTAAAAAGTGATTCTATAGTAGATCACATAATTACCATCATTCAATTAACTGAAATTTATAGGGAATATATGATTTCACTGTGCTTATTGTTTGTATTGATTATGAAAAATAATTTGATTCATTCAGTTAACAAGTATTTATTAAGTGCTCACTGTGCCAGATACTGTTCTAAGGGCTAGGATTAAAAGATAAAAATATGGCTCCTATCCTCGAGGAGTTGACATTATAATTGTGGGGTGGGGGAGAATAGCATGAAAATAAGTAGTACATACAAGGTATATACAATGTGAATGGAAAGAGATGTCAAAGGATTGAGGTTGAGTTTTTTTTTTACTTTTATAAGTGTTTTATTAAGGAAAATTATAGCACATTTTAAAATATTGTACTCATTATACTTTAATTCCTCACATGTGCAGTTATTATTAGTTTTATTTTCATCAAAATTTCAAAATACCATAAATCATTTTCACCTACTATAAAGTATGTAATTTAATTTGACAAATTCAACAAACATTTATAAAGCTCCTTCTGTGTACAAGGAACATGGTACTATGTACCACTGAGAGGACAGATTCTAAGTTTAAATAAAACTGAATACTTTTCCTCAAGATGCTTCTTGACTGGTAATGGTATCTAATATCTACACAAAATACTATTTAACTTTGCACATTACCTGGCACATAGTAGACACTGTAGTAAACTAGAGAATTTTAGAAAATAATTCTTACACTATCAAAGTATGTATGCTATTTAAAGAATTTCAAATGCATTGTTGTAATCATGTTCAATGGATATATCTTGCCTTTTCAGCCACTGGGTTAATAAAATAATGCTGGATTATAGATCAGCAGCAACAAAGACCTATTTTACCTATGTGTAGGTGTTATGAATGACTGTCCACATGATATAATGTTAGTTCCTTACTTTTGCAAAATACATAACCCACCAAATCCCCCAATAGCTGAAATACACACAATTCAAATTTCTTAAGGATGACAGAGTTGTTAATTTGGAGACTATTAAATTTAGAAGGGATTTTTTTTTGTTTTTGTTTTTGAACATCTGTTTTTAAAACTTTGAGTTCTAAATTCTCTCCCCTCTTCCCTTCCCACCCACCCTCCCTAAGTAGTCAAGCAATTCAACATAGGCCACATGTGTATCATTATGTATAACCCTTCCACAATACTCATGTTGTGAAAGACTAACTATATTTTGCTCGTTCCCAACCCATCCCCCTTTATTGAATTTTCTCCTTTGACCCTGTCCCCTTTCCAAAGTGTTTGTTTTTGATTGCCACCACCCCCATCTGCCCTCCCCTCCATCATCCCCCCCTTTTTTATCTTCTTCCCTCTTCTTTCCTGTGGGGTAAGATACCCAATTGAGTATGTATGGTATTCCCTCCTCAGGCCAAATTTGATGAGAGCAAGATTCACTCATTCCCCCCTCACCTGCCCTCTCCCCTCTTCCCACAGAACTGCTTCCTCTTGCCACCTTTATGCGAGATAATCCAACGCATTCCCCATTCTATCTCTCCCTATCTCCCTCTCTCAATATATTCCTCTCTCATCCTTTAATTTGATTTTATTTCTTTTGGATATCTTCCCTTCTTCTTCAACTCACCCTGTGTCCTCTCTCCTCTCTCTCTCTCTCTCTCTCTCTCTCTCTCTCTCTCCATATATATATATATATATATAGTATGTATGTATATGTGTGTGTGTGTGTGTATATATATACACATATATATATACACACACACACATACATATATACATACATGCACATTCACTTATATATATACATAAACATATATATATATGCATATTCCTTTCAGCTACTATGATATTGAGGTCTCATGAATCATACACATCATCTTTCCATGTAGGAATGTAAACAAAACAGTTCAACTTTAGAAAGTCCCTCATGGTTTCTCTTTCTTGTTTACTTTTTCATCCTTCTCTTGATTCTTGTGTTTGAAAGTCAAATTTTCTATTCAGCTCTGGTCTTTTCACTGAGAAAGCTTGAAAGTCCTCTATTTTATTGAAAATCCATATTTTGCCTTGGAGCATGATACTCAGTTTTGCTGGATAGGTGATTCTAGGTTTTAATCCTAGCTCCATTGACCTCCAGAATTTCGTGTTCCAAGCCCTTCGATCTCTTAATGTAGAAGCTGCCAGATCTTGGGTTATTCTGATTGTGTTTCCACAATATTGAAATTGTTTCTTTCTGGCTGCTTGCAGTATTTTCGCCTTGATCTGGGAGCTCTGGAATTTGGAAACAATATTCCTAGGAGATTTCTTTTTGGGATCTATTTGGGGAGGCGCTCGGTGGATTCTTTCAATTTCTATTTTGCCCTGTCCTCTAGAATATCAGCGCAGTTCTGCTTGATAATTTCTTGAAAGATGATATCTAGGCTCTTTTTTTGATCATGGCTTTCAGGCAGTCCAATAATTTTTAAATTATCTCTCCTGGATCTATTTTCCAGGTCAGTGGTTTTTCCAAGGAGATATTTCACATTGTCTTCCATTTTTTCATTCCTTTGGTTCTGTTTTATAATATCTTGATTTCTCATAAAGTCACTAGCTTCCACTTGCTCCAATCTAATTTTTAAAGTAGTATTTACTTCAGTGGTCTTTTGGAGCTCCTTTTCCTTTTAGCTAATTCTGACTTTCAAGGCATTCTTCTCCTCATTGGCTTTTTGGAGCTCTTTTGCCATTTGAGTTAGTCTTTTTTTTAAGATATTGTTTTCTTCAGTGTATTTTTCAGTATTTTTTTGGGTCTCCTTTAGCAACTTATTGACTTGGTTTTCATGGTTTTCTCTCATCGTTCTCATTTCTCTTACCACTTTTTCCTCTACTTCTCTAACTTGCTTTTCCAAATCCTTCTTGAATTCTTCCATGGCCTGGGACCAGTTCATGTTTTTCTTGGAGGTTTCTGTTGTAGGCTCTTGGACTTAGTTGACTTCTTCTGTTTGTATGTTTTGGTCTTCTTTGTCAGCAAAGAAAGAATGCAAAATCTGAGACTGAATCTGGGTGTGTTTTCGCTGCCTGGCCATATTCCCAACCAACTAACTTGACCCTTGAGTTTTTCAGCGGGGTATGACTGCTTGTAGACTAAAGAGATCTGTGTTCCAAGCCTGGGGGGATGTGCCAGCTATGCCACTCCAGCACTCCACCTTCCCCAAGAACCCCTGACCCGGATTGGGCTTCGGTCTTCAGCAGGCTGTGCACTCCTGCTCTGATAGTCATGGCATTAACAGTAACCCACTAACCCACAAGAAGCCAATTCCAAACCCAGACCCAGTGCCACATAATAATCTACCGCAAATCACAGCATAATACAAAATCCGCAGCCAATATTTGTATGACATAACATTACATACTATTTCAAAATACCACTGTCCCAAACACCACCCACATCCTGCCACCTTGTTTCCTTTGCAGGAATGATCTCTCTGAGTCCCTTACTTGCTCTTACCACCCTCTGCCCATGTTAGTTACCTTGGCGATAGAATGATAACATCACAAGTGTTCTATGATGCAATAAGGAGCAGCTTTTACTGGGTGAGTTGATTTTTTCAGAGATCATCCCACGATTTCTCAAGTATTCTGTCATTAAATCAGCAGGTTTTAAGTGGCCGAATTTTCTTTTCAGACACCATCCTACGATTAGACAGCAAAAGTCTCAATATCAATATTGGATATCACAGATTTTGCTGCAATAAATATCCACTAACACAAATTGTATTTTATATGGAGAATACGCTGAAATGTACCCTTGTCACCTCAAGACCATGGTTTTCTATGGAAGAGATCACAGTAGTGATAAGCATATAATAAATAGGAATATCAATGCTTATGATAATAATAATATTTCTAATTTGTATGATAGTTTCAGGTTTCCAAAGTGCTTTGCACATGTCTTATGTGCATATTCAAACCAGTCCAGGAAATAAAATGTATAAGTATCTTCAATTTATAAATGAAGAAAATGAACAATATTCCACCCAACGCCAAACCTGCCTAGAAATAGATTGATTACAAGTATACATTGAGGCCCTCAACCTAAGATTGTGAACAACAGATGAATTCCATGGATCTCTAGCACACAGCATTTTTTGGAATGTATGAAATTCTCAACAAAACATTCCAAGACTATGGGAACTTAAACTATTCACTGTTCCTTTGTGGACCCCAAAGTTTCCATTTGGAAAAGAGGGTGGGTAAACATTTGACATCTCTGAGATCCCTTCATGAATCTTACGGTCTTGTGCCATTGGCTCATAATGTCAACGAGTTTTCTAAGTATTTAAAATAAATATAAATATCTTGAAGAATAAATGGCCCATGAGAAAATTAGCACCTAATCTGAAAGAATGTCTTTTAGAAGATCAAAATTATCATTCCGCCACTCAGATGTCCATAACAAAAATAGTCGTGGCATTAACCATAACCCGCTAAACCACAAGAAGCCAATTCCAAAGCCAGACCCAGAGCCACATAGTAATCTACCGCAAATCACAGCATAATACAATGATCCACAGCCAATGTTTGTATAACATAACATTACATACTTTTTCAAAATACCACTGTCCCAAACACCACCCACATCCTCCCTCCTGATTTGCTTTTCAGGAATGATCTCTCTAAGTCCCTTAATTGCTGTTTGCATCCTCTGCCCATGTTAGTTACCTTGGTGATAGAACGATAACATCACAAGTGTTCTATGATACAATAAGAGCAGCTTTTACTGGGTGAGTTGATTTTTTGAGAGAACATCCCGCGATTTCTCAAGTGTTCTGTCATTCAATCAGCAGCATTTAACTGGCCGAATTTTCTGTTCAGACACCATCCTAGGATTCGACAGCAAAAGTCTCAATATCAATGTTGGATATCACACAGATTGCTGCAATAAATATCCACTGACACAAATTGTATATATATGGAGAATATGATCAATTGCACCCTTGTCATCTCAAGACCGTGGTTTTCTATGGAAGAGGTCACAGTAGTGATAAGCATACAATAAGTAGCAATGACAATGCTGATAATGATAATAATATCTCTCATTTGTATGATAGTATCAGGTTTTCAAAGTACTTTATACGTATTCTATCTGCATATTACCACCACTGCAGGAAGTAGACTTTATTAGTATTTCTAATTGATAAAAGAAGAAAATGAACAATATTCCACCCACTGCCAAACCTGCCTACAAATAGATTGATTACAAGTGTACATTCGGGCCCTCAACCTAAGGCTGTGAACAACAGAAGAATTTTTGTATCTATAGCACACAACACTTTTTGAAATGTATGAAATTCTCAACAAAATATTCCAAGGCTATGGGATCTTAAACTATTCACTGTTCCTCTGTGGACCTCCAAGTTTCCATTTGGAAAAGAGAGTGCTTAAACGTATGACATCTCTGAGATCCCTTCTCGAATCTTACGGTCTTGTGCCATTGGCTCAAAATGTCAATGAGATCTCTAAGTTTTTAAATGTAGAAACTGAACCATATTCCACCCAATGCCAAACCTCCCTACAAATACATTGATTAGAAGTGTACATTGAGGCCCTCAACCTAAGGATGTAAAAAACAGATGAATTTTTGTATCTCTAGCACACAACACTTTTTGAAATGTATGAAATTCTCAACAATTTAACATAATCAAAATTATCCATTTTGCATTTTGTAATGCTCTCCATCTCCTGTTGGGTCATGAATTGTTTACTTTTCCATAAATCTGATAAGTAAATTATTCCTTGCTCTCCCCAATTGCTTATAGTATCAGCCTTTACTCCTAAATCGTGTAACCATTTTGACTTTATTTTGGTATATGGTGTAAGATATTAGTCTATGCCCAGTTTCTGCCCTACCATTTTCCAATTTTCCCAAAGGTTTTTGTGAAATAGAGAATTACTAGCCCAGAAGCTGGCCTCTTAGAGTTTATCAAAGTGTAGATTGCTGTAGTTGTTGCCTTCTCCATCTTGTATTCCTATCCTATTCCACTGATCCACACCTCTGTTTCTTAGCCAGTACCAGGTAGTTTTGAGGACTGCTGCTCTGTAGTACAGTTTAATATCTGGTATGGCTAGGCCACCTTCTCTAGCATGTCTTTTCATTAATACCCTATATATTCTAGACCTCTTGTTGTTCCAGATGAATTTTGTTATAATTTTGTCCAGCTCAGTAAAATAATTTTCTGGTAGTTTGATTGGTATGGCTTTGAATAGATAGATTAATTTAGGTAAAATTGACATTTATATTATATTAGCTCAGCCTAACCATGAGCAACTGATATTTTTCCATTTATTCACATCTGTCTTTATTCGCGTGAGATGTGTTTCATAGTTATGTTCATGTAGGCCCTGGGTTTGTCTTGGCAAACAGACTCCCAAATATTTTACAGTGTCTACAGTAACTTTGAATGGAATTACTCTTTCTATCTCTTGCTGTTGGGCTTTGTCAGTAATGTATAGGAATGCTGAGGATTTATGTGGGTTTATTTTATATCCTGCAACTTTGCTAAAGTTGTTTATTATTTCAAGTAGTATGTTACTTGATTCTCTAGGATTCTCTAAATAAATCCTCATATCATCTGCAAAACCTGATAATTTAGTTTCTTCTTTTCCTAATCTAATTCCTTCAATTACTTTTTCTTCTCTTATTGCTACAGTTAACATTTCTAGTACCAAATTGAATAGTAGGGGTGATAATGGACATCCTTGTTTCACCCCGATCTTATTGGGAATGCATCTAGCTTATCCCCATTCCAAATAATGCTTGTTGATGGTTTTAGGTAGATGCTATTTATAATTTTAAGGAAGGTTCCATTTATTCCTATGCTTTCTAGTGTTTTTAATAGGAATGGCTGTTGTATTTTGTCAAAGGCTTTTTCTGGGTCTATTGAGATGATCATATGTTTTCTGCTAGTTTTGTTGTTGATACGTAATATAAGGAAAATTAAGAACCCCTGAGAAACCCCTAGCTACTGACAAGCACCCTCAGAAAGAATTTAATCAGATATCTTTGGCATTTAGCAAACCCCCTGGGACTCCATGACTCCACCAAGGAATGTCAATAGATAGGACCATCCCACTGAAGGATAACCTGGCAGACCCTTTCTAGCAGATATCCCTGGGGCTCCCTGACTCCACCAAGGAATGTAAATGAGATTATCCCACTAGTACCATAACCTGACTGAATCTTTTGATCAGCCAGGACCTTTGTTCCTGTTCCCCCCACCCAGTGACCTGGTCTGTAGGTTCCAGGAGATAATTCATCATTGTACCCCCACATGTCCTATATAAGTCAAGCCATCACCACAACACATGGCCATGATTTGTGGTGCAGTATCCCAGTGGCCGCCAGCTAATAAATTCTCCATTTAAAACTTATACTCTGTGGTGTGTCCCACTCGCTTCTGGTACAACATTTTGGAGTCCCCAGTGAGATGAAGCAGTATTTCGTGTTACCGCCCTGGAGACACACACAGAATTCCGGACCTCAACAGGGATTCTCTGCCCCAGATCCACCTTCTCTCACTTCAGAGGGCCGGCTCCTGGGGATTCCTTTTCCTTGGACTCTGATGTGGGGTGATGGTCTTGGAGAATGGGCTCTTTGCTGACCTGTCCCTTTTCGGCCTATGGAGAATTCTGGTTTTCAGACCTCTAGAGGTTAGGTTTTTCTGGTTTGGGGCTAGCCATTTGGTCTCTGTTATCACAATAAACCCTGACGACCTGTAGTACAGAGCTGGGAGGGGGGGCTGGGACGCTACCCTCCTTATTGGGGTGTGGGAAGATTGGGGGTCGTATCCCTAAGGAGGACATCTGGTTCACTTGTCTTTCCTCTGAGGGGACTTGTTTAGCCTTCAAACAGCTCATGCCATCTGGTTTTCTGTTTTGTGTTTTGGGATGTGAGGAGATTGGAGGTCATTATCCCTCCTCCGAGGGAATTTGATTAGCCTTCAGTCAACCCATGCTGTTGGTTCTCTGTTTTGTGTTGGAGTGTGAGAGAGATTGGGGGTCGTATCTTTGAGGAGGAAGTCTTTCCTCTGAGACGACTTGTTTAGCCTTCGATTTCACCCACACTGTATGATTCTCTGTTTTGTGTTGAAGTGTGAGAGAGATTGGGGGTTGTATCTTTGAGGAGGAAATCTTTCCTCTGAGGGGACCTCTTTAGCCTTCAATTCGATCCACACTGTTTTTTTGTTGCGTTTTGAGTTCACCTCTGTTCGCGTGTCTGTGTCAAAATTGTGAAATGTCTGTTTTGTTAAAAAATCTGAAACATAGGTAGCCAGAGATATCAGGCTGCCACTAGGGAAACAGACTCCCTCCCTTGTGGCTCCCATTTGGTCAACGTGGAACTGCGACGGAAATGGGTTATAATTTGGTAGATTCTGGGTTTTAAATTGTTAAAAAGTTTGGAAATTGGTTAGTTGAATTTGGGAAGAAAGATCTCCTGAAATTGTAAAGTCATTCCAGGAGCTCACTCTTTCTGAAACACCTCCTCCCAATGAATGCCTTCTGGCTAAAACCTCCGTTAAAGTCTTCAGTGGGACTCTCACATTTGTCTTAGTCCCTGATTCCCTTAGATTCAAGTACAAAAGAGGTTTTTGGGAGCGAGCAAGGAGGTGAAGTTTACTTGAATTACAATCATTGAGAACTTTTCACTAGGGCTGCAGTAAAGGTTAGAGCAGTTAAATCAAACTCCTCTCCTCCCAGATCAGATTAGAAGAGAATGCAGGAGAACTGTAGGGAAAAACTTAAATCGCCCTCCCCACCCGGCAAAAGGAGGAGAGGGACAGAAATTCACAGACTGACAGTCAGTCCTGTGCCGCTGGGTACCTTTGTAGCCCGTCCTTGTGGTAAACTTTCAAAAGTAAATTTTGTGAAACAGAGAGATAGAAACTTGTAAAAAAAAGGAATTTAGGAGGGTTGTAGAATGGCAGCTTGAGACTACCTGTCTAGTCAGGAGTCCATGTGCTCCTCTTTGGCTGCCATGTGCTCTTGGCCTCGCCCTTCTCCCACCCTCCACATTGAAAGATTATCAGAGCTGAAGCTAAAGGAAAGGTCTCTCAGCTAGTAAGGGTCCAAAGTGACTGGGAAAGAGGGCTTGCCTCCAAATTAGGTGAATTCAATAAACATAATTATGAAAAACTTATTGTGATCAAGACATTGTGTTAAGGTCTAAGGAGACAAGGACAAAAATGGGAAGAAAAACAAAAGCCCAGTCCCTACCCACAAGGTGCTTATATCCTGCTGGGGGATACAACATCCAAACAGATGAGTAAATGAGAAACAATTTGAGGTGAGAGCACTGGTAACTAGGGGTATCACTGAGATAATGAATGTGAAAGTGCTTTGAAATTATAAAACCCTTTTGAATGTAATAGTTGTGGTAGTAGTAGTAGTAGTAGTAGTAGTAGTAGTAGTAGTAGTAGTAGTAGTAGTAGTAGTAGTAGTAGTAGTAGTAGTAGTAATAGTAGTAGTAGTAGTAGTAGTAGTAGTAGTAGTAGTAGTAGTAGTAGGCAGCAGCAATAGTAGTAACCCGTGGCCCAGAACTCAAGCTCTGTGTTTACACAGACCAGGTTCAGTCTTGGGGGCATCTCTCAAATCATTCTTTTTGCCTTGTGCCCCCATTTAGAATTTCCCACTGGAAAATTGTTATGTGGCTTGTATCTGTGTACTAATGAATGGTAATTCTTTCTCTTGCTACTCCAAATTCTCTCTCCTACTTGGTCCAAGAACTCTTCTCTGAGAGGCTTGGTCTGGGCATTCCTCCAATGGATAGTTCCCCCTCCAGGAATTCCTTGACTACTCTGCCATAGCCTTTTCTGGGCTGCCGTCATGGGTTCCAAGACTTCTCCAAGTTCTTAAACCATAATGAGATACTTAAGAAGGGTCTGTGAACACTGGTAGAGGCAGGCTTGTTGTTGTTTAGGATGTCATTATTTCAAGTCTTCTTGTTTCATGTTATTTTAATTTGTGGGCAGGCTATAATGTTAGAATTCCCTCTGAGCTCTATGGAGATGACTGTGGCCCTGGATATCTTTCAGGTTACATTAGGCAAAGGTGCCATCCTGGAGATCCCCCTGAGTTTTACTGGGGAATTAATTTGTAGGCTCTGGAACACCCTGGTGGTCACTATGGACATCAGGGAATAATCAATTAGAATAAAATCCTACCCCGATATCTGGTTTTTGAAGTCTATGCCAACAGAATAGAAGCTTTGACAGGACACCTAAACATAGAATCACTGAGTTTCAGAGTTAGCAAAACCCTCAGAAGCCATCTACTTCAGCCTAAACTTAAATAAGCCAAAATACCTGGTTTTGTTTGAAGACTTTCCATGAAAGAGGCTAACTCTCCTTCCACAGGCATGGTTAAGAAGTTCTTTCTGACATCAAGGCTAAATCTGAATCTATGTAAACTTAAGCCACTGCTCTGAACTACACCCTCTAGGGCCAAGTAGAAAACAAGTAATGCCTCTTTCAGTCGACATTTTTTTTTCAAATACTTAAAACCAGCCATCACATTCCCCCAAGTCTTCTTCTCTTGGGGCCAGACCTCCCCCTTTCTTTGAACTGCTCCTCACAGGGCATGATCTCCTTCATCATCTTATTTGCCCTCCACTTTGTCCTATCAGTCTGTATCCATCCAAAAATTGGTGCCCAGAACTGAAGACAATGCTTTGATGTAGTCTGACCCAGATGCTATGCCTCTCCATGCAGCCTCAGATTGAGGTGGATTTCTAGGTTGCCATGTTGACACTGCTCACTTATGATAAGTGCACTGAAAGCCTTAAATCTTTCTCTGGTGAAATGCTATCTAGTCACTCCTCCCTCATTCTGTTTTTCAAATCTGAGCTTAAGCATTTACACAACCCTTACTGATTGTGTACAGTAAATGCCAATGGTTCCTTATTACCTTCAGGATCAAATACAAAAGCCCATATTTTGCTTTTAAAGCTCTTCATAACTAAGATCTTTCATAACTTTCTGTTCTTCTTAACCATTACTGGCCTCCACATTCACTGCCATAAATTGACACTGGCTTCCTTGTCATTCTTCACACAAGACATTATATCTTCCAATTCTTAATTTCACTGCCTTTCCCCATGCCTAGAATTCTCTTCCTCATCTCTGCCTCTTGGCTTCCTTCAAATATCAGCAAAAAAAACTCACCTTCTATATGAAGACTTTTTCAATCCTCCTTCACCCTAGTGCCTTCTTTCGGAGATTATCTCCAATTTATCCCTTATATATCTCATTTGTACATAATTGCATGTTGCCATCCTCATTTGACTGTGAGGCCCTTGAGGGCAGAGAATTTTTTTTCCTTTTTTTCAATCTCTAGCACTTAGCACAGTGTCTAGCACATAGTAAGCACTTAAAAAAATAATTGTCTGACTTGACATTAGATTTGTCCCAATATTCTAGCCGGTTGCTCTGACTCTGTTATCCAGTATATTAGCTATATCTCCTAGGGTTGTATCATCTGCAAATCTGGGAAACATGCCATCTATACCTTCATTTAAGTAATTGATTAAAAACATTAAGCCAACACGACACCCAAAAAGCATACAGCCAAACATTCCCTGTGGCATTAAACAGGAGATAGATTTTTATTTTTTTTTTATTTTTAGTTTACAATACTCAGTTCTACATAATTTTGAGTTCCAGATTTTCTTCCCTCCCTCCTCCCTCCCTCCCCAAGATGTCATGGAATCCCATATATCTTCCACGTATAACTTCGCATTGAATTAATTTACACACTAGTCAAGTCATGGAGAAGAATTATGACCAAGGGAATGAATCATGAGAAAGAAGAAACAGAACCAAAAAAACCCAAAAAACAAAAACAAGAGAGAAAAAAAGGGGAAAAAAGTAGAGCATAAAGGGTGCCTCAATCTGCATTCACACTTCATAGTTCTTTCTCTGGATGTAGATAGTATTCTCCATCGTGAGTCCTTTGGAGTTGTCTTTGTACCTTGTGTTGCTGAGAACAGCAAAGTTTGTCAGGGTTAGTCACCACAGAATCCACGTATCTGTGGTTGTGTGTAATGTTCTCCGGGCTCTGCTCCGCTCGCTCAGCATTATGTCGTGTACGTTTTTCCAGGTTGTTATGAAGTCCGTATCATCCCCATTTCTTACAGCACAATACTATTCCATTTCCTTCATATACTACAGCTTGTCCAGCCATTCCTCAATTGATGGGCATCCCTTTGATTTCCAATGCTTAGCTACCACAAAAAGAGCTGCTATAAATATTTTTATACATATGGGTACTTTTCCCACTTGTGTGATCTCTTTGGGACACAACCCTAGAAGTGGTATTGCTGGGTCAAAGAGTATGAACATTTTTATAGCCCTTTGGGCATAGTTCCAAATTGCTCTCCAGAATGGCTGGATCAGTTCACAGCTCCACCAGCAATGTCACAATGTTCCAATTTTTCCACATCGTCTCCAGCATTTATCATTTTCCTGTTTTGTCATTTTAGCCAATCTGACAGGAGAGATGTGGTACCTAAGAGTTGTTTTGATTTGCATTTCTATAATCAGTATTAATTTAGAGCATTTTTTCATATGCCTGTAGATATCTTTAATTGCTTCCTCTGAAAACTGCCTGTTCACATCCTTTGACCATTTCTCAATTAGGGAATGACTTGTATTCATATATATTTGGCTTAGTTGCCTGTATATTTTAGAAATGAGGCCTTTATCAGAGAGACTAGTTGTAAAGATTTTCTCCCAGTTTTCTGCTTCCCTCCTAATCTTTGTTTCATTGGCATTTTTTTGTACAAAAACATTTCAATTTAACATAATCAAAATTATCCATTTCACATTTTGTAATGCTATCTCTTGTTTGTGTCACAAATTCTTTTCTTTTCCATAAATCTGATAGGTAAACTATTCCTTGCTCTCCCAAATTGCTTATAGTATCAGCCTTTATTCTTAAATCATGAACCCATTTTGACTTTATTTTGGTGTATGGTGTAAGATATTGGTCTATGCCCAGTTTGTGCCCTACCATTTTCCAACTTTCCCAGCAGCTTTTGTGAAATAGTGAATGCTTAGCCCAGAAGCTGGCCTCTTTGAATTTATCAAAGAGTAGATTGCTATAGTCGTTGACTTCGCCCAGCTTTCTCCCAGCCTGTCTCCAAAGTTGGTTTCCCAGCTGCTTCCGCTTTGGTGCTGTCTGGAGCAGCTCTGCATGCTGAGTGCTCTCCCAGCCTATAGATTCGTCCCTTCATCCTTTCAGACTCTTATGGATGGAAATTTGCCTTACTCAGACTGCTCACGGCTTCTAACTCTCTCAAATCTGTTCAGATTCACTTTTTAATAGGAATCTGACAAAACTTGTGAGAGAGCTCCGGTAAGATGCTGTTTTCATGTGGCCATCTTGGCTCCACCCCCTGGAGATAGATTTTAAGTTGACATTTAATCACTCATGAGACCTTTTTACGTACAGTCCTTCAACCAGTTCCAAAGTCACCCAACTTTATAGTCATCTAATTGACAGATAGAATTAGTGCTTGGAAAGGAAAGGAAAGTCAAACATAGTCTGATGGGTCTTCTAGATTTTGAGAGCACATTTCAAAGAGTTCAGTGAAAGAATTGGTAGGATCTGATAGGTCATTATTCTGCAAAGGAAGTTACCCTAAGAAGGACTGAAAGCTTTCAACAATGAAACACCAAAGACAAACTGAAATTATTCTAATAAGGGAAAAGGGGGAAATCTGCTTACAATGATGTGGCTACACAGGGAACTCAGCTTCGCAAAGAATACTGCTAAGTCTACACCCAAAAGAGATCAAAGAGGATAAGGATCCAAATGTGCAGAAGTATTTATAGCAGCTCTTTTTGTGGTGGCAAATAATTGGAAATTGAGGGGGTGTCCATCAATTGGGGAATGGCTGAAAATATTATGGTATATGGATGGGATGGAATACTATAGTGTAAGAAATGATGAAGGGGACAGTTTCAGAGAAATCTGGGAAGACTTGTATGAACTGATGCAAAAATGAATTGAGAAGAACCAGGAGAACAATGTCTACAGTAACAGCAATACTGTAAATCTAATCATTTGAAAGACTTAGTAACACTGATCAACTCAATAACCAACCATAATCTCAAAGGACTTTTGATGAAACATATTATCCACCATATTTTCGACATGGCTAATGCAAGAATATTTTTTCATGGCTATGCATAATTACAATGGGTCTTATTTTTCACCTCAGTGGGGAAGGGAGAGAATTCAAAACTGAAAATAAAATAAGATTGAGCCATTGGGGAAAAAACTGGGAATTCAGCAACCAACTCTGATTGTTAAAAGAATAGTACAGAAGTAGCACAAGACTTGCAAAAGTAATATCATGAACATTAAAGTCAAATCAAGCTAAAACTCTCGATGAATGCTAAGGATGAAAAAAGTGTGTGTGTTAAAAGGGGAAGGATACCTAGCTATGTTGAGGGCAAGAAAAGGATCAAACAAACTTAGGACTAATGATAGCGGTGGCTAAGTGATTATGATGAATTATGGCAAGGAGGCTGAACCACTCTGATGTTATTTTGCTCCTGTTTTATCTTCTGAGGAGAATGGCCTTTGAATTAAGAAGGGAAGAACCAAATGATTAACAGTGAAATGATAGCAAAGATAAAGGTGGCAAGGGAGCACTTATCTGAATAGGTTACAGAGAGAGGTTACAATTCTAGCCACAGTCTTTTGCAACAGTGATATCAGCTTTCCAATGTGTATAGAAAATAAATTTGCCTGGGATACAGAGCTTAAAGATGACACGACTGAAGAATGACACAGACATGGAGGAGTCATCCATATTTGTGTTGACTGCTTCACTGTGCCTAGGTGGAGTAAGTCCTAGGGTACAGAAAGAAGTCATAGATCTTGTTGCTAAGTCTGTGATTAAAAAAATCTGGAGAATGGTTATATTCCAGTTTTCAAAAGAAGGAAGAGAAGGGAATCTGCAAGCAGACCAATTAACTTGATTTTTAAACCTGTTAAAATTCAAAGACATATTTTTAAAGGGGAGCTTTGTGAGCATATAGAAAAGGGAAGCAGTGATTCCCTCAAAGCCACCATGATTTCATCAAGAAGAGGACATGCTAGATTACCTTCATTTCCTTTTTTTGATAGGGTTACTAGGCTGATAGGTCAATGGAATTCAGTAGCTTTAGTATACCTAGATTTCAGGGAAGCATTGGACAGAATCTCTCAGGTTAGTCTTGTGTACAAAATGAGTAATATGGGCTAGATGAGGGGCCACAAGCTGCTGCCATTTTTGTATGACCACTTAACTAAAAATAGCTTTTACACTTTTTTTTTAAAAAAACGAAGTTTTGTTGTATTTAAAATTGTAAAATCCATACTTAGCTTGGGACCCTGCCAAAAAAAGGGAGCCAGATTTGGCCTTCAGTAGTAGTTTGCTGACCCCTGGGCTCTAGGGGACAGTACAGTTAGGTGGAATTGAAAGTAGTAGAATGTCTAGACCCAAAGAGTGGTCATTATGGCATTGGCACTACAAGATTGAATAAGGAAAAATGTTAACCTGAATTTCAAAAAAAGGAAAGAAAATAGAATCTGAAAACTGTAGGTTAATGGACTTGACTTTGATTCCTTGGGAAATTTAGAAAATTGAAGTGATGGTTGGAAAAAGGGAAGTACTAATTACAAGAAGAGAACATGGCTTCATCAAGAACAGGTCATGTCTGACTAATCTTGTTTAATTTTTTAACAGTGTTACTAAACTAAAGAATTGGAAAATGCTACAGATATACTTTACCTAGATTTCACCAAAGTCTTTGCTAAAGTATCTCATACTATTTTTGTGGAGAATATGGAGAGCTGTGGACTGGGTGATATTACAATTAGATTCAGATTTCAATGGATGGCCTGCTTCAAAGAGTACTCAGTAATAGTTCAATGTCAGCATAGCAGGCAGTCTCTAGTAGGATACCTAAGGGATACATCTTTGGCCCTTGCCCTATAACATTTTTATCATCAATTCTCTCTCTCTCTCTCTCTCTCTCTCTCTCTCTCTGTTTCTCTCTCTCTCTCTCTCTCTGTACATATATATATATATATGTATATATTATATACATATATATATATATATATTTATAAGTTCCCTTCAGCTACCATAATAATGAGGACTCATGAATTACACACATGTAGGAATGCAAACAACACAGTTCAACTTCAGTAAGTCCCTTGTGTTTTCTCTTTCTTGTTTACCTTTTCATGATTCTTGTGTTTGAAAGACAAATTTTCTATTCATCTCTGGTCTTTTCACTGAGAAAGCTTGAAAGTCCTCTGTTTTATTGAAAATCCATATTTTGCCTTGGAGCATGATACTCAGTTTTGCTGGCTAGGTGATTCTTGGTTTTGATCCTAGCTCTATTGACCTCCAGAATATCATATTCCAAACCCTTTGATCCCTTAATGTAGAAGCTGCTACATCTTGTGTTATCCTGATTGTGTTTCCACAATACTCACATTGTTTCTTTCTGGCTGCTTGCAATGTTTTCTCCTTGATCTGGGAGCTCTGGGATTTGGCAACAATATTCCTAGGAGTTTTCATTTGGCGATCTTTTTCAGGAGGCTACTTGTGGATTCTTTCCAATTTCTATTTTACCCTCTGGCTCTAGAATATCAGGGCAGTTCTCCTTGATAATTTCTTGAAAGATGTTATCTAGGCTCTTTTTTTGCTCATGACTTTCAGGCAGTCCAATAATTTTTAAATTATCTCTCCTGGATCTATTTTCCAGGTCAGTGGTTTTTCCAATGAGATATTTCACATTGTCTTCCACTTTTTCATTCCTTTGGTTCTGTTTTATAATATCTTGATTTCTCATAAAGTCACTAGCTTCCACTTGTTCCAATCTAATTTTTAAGGTAGTATTTTCTTCGGTGGTCTTTTGGTCCTCCTTTTCCATTTGGCTAATTCTGCCTTTCAAGGCATTCTTCTCCTCATTGGCTTTTTGGAGCTCCTTTGCCATTTGAGTTAGTCTATTTTTTAAAATGTTATTTTCTTCAGTATTTTTTGGGTCTCCTTTAGTCATTCATTGGCTTGTTTTTCATGGTTTTCTTGAAATCACTCTCATTTCTCTTCCCAATTTTTCCTCTACTTCTCTTACTTGCTTTTCCAAATCCTTTTTGAGCTCTTCCATGGCCTGGGACCAGCTCATGTTTTTCTTCGAGGCTTTTGGTGTAGGCTCTTGCACTTTATTGACTTCTTCTGGCTGTATGTTTTGTCTTCTTTGTCACCAAAGAAAGATTGCAAAGTCTGATTCTGAATCTGATACCGTTTTTGCTGCCTGTTCATATTCCCAGCCAACTACTTGACCCTTGAACTTTTTGTTGGTGTACAACTCCTTGTAGAGTAGAGAGTACTTTGTCCCAAGCTTGAGGGATTGGAGTGCTATTTTCAGAGCTACTTCTACTCAGCAAGCTCTGCCACACCAATGCTCCTTCTCCCCCAACAACTGCCAACCAAGATTGTGGCCCAGATTCAGGCAGGACAAAGCAGGCTTTGTTCTCGTGCTCTAATCCGCCACTTAATTCCTCCCACCAGGTGGGCCTGGGGCCAGAAGTAACTGCACCTGTAGGTCTGGAAGCAGCCTCAGAGCTGCACCACCTCTGCTGTCCCCAGGGTGTTGGCCCACTGAGAACTCCTTTCACTCTGTCCCAGCTGCTTCTCCCACTAACCTTCTCTGTTGTTTTTGGTGTTTGTGGGTTGAGAAGTCTGGTAAATGCCACAGCTTACTGATTCAGGGCACTGTGGCTGTTCCTCCAGGCTCCCGGTCTGCTACACTCCGCTCCCAGCTCTGTGAGATAGACCTTACCGAGCAACCATCCAGGCTGTCCTGGGCTGGTGCCCTGCTTCCCTTTGCTACTGCATGAGTTCTGCAGCTCTAGAATTTGTTCAGAGTCAATTTCTATCGGTGTTTGGAAGGACCTGGAGGGAAGCTTATGCAAGTCCCTGGTTTCCAGTTGCCATTCTTATCCCTCCACTCACAAACCTCATATCTTCTCTTCTGTCCAATACAACAGTCTCCTAAATGGTCTCCCTGCCTTAGGTCATCCCCTCTCCATTCCATCCTCCACTCAACTGCTAAAAGATATTGCTGCTTTACAGTTCTGATCATGTCAATTCCAGCCTCAAATACCTCCATTGGCTCACTGGTACATCTAGTATCAAGCTGAACCAACTCTGTCTTTTATTACCATTTGTGAACATCTAAAACCTAAGTATTTGATGTAATCTTGTATTATTCCTTTTTGTAGTGTAACATCCAGGCTTATTTGCCTTGTTGTTGTTCTTTATACATCACATTTCATATCTCTTCTTTAAACTTTTGCAAAAGCAGGTCCTCGGGGGGCGGAGCCAAGATGGCGGCTGGTAAGCAGGGACTAGTGTGAGCTCCCTACCAAGTCCCTCCAAAAAACTATAAAAAATGGCTCTGAATCAATTCTAGAACGGCAGAACCCACAGAACAGCAGAGGGAAGCAGGGCTCCAGCCCAGGACAGCCTGGATGGTCTCTGGGTGAGGTCTATCCCACACGGAGCTGGGAGCTGGGAACGGAGTGGAGCAGAGCCCAGCCTGAGTGGCATGGAACAACCAAACTTGGAGTCGGGTGGATGGGGCCCCTAGCGCCCTGAATATGTGAGCTGCGGCAGTTACCAGACCCCTCGACCCACCAACACCAAAGACTGCGGAGAAGGTTAGTGGGAAAAGCTGTGGGAGTGGAAGGAGTTCGCGGTTCGGCTTCCAGCCCCGGGGGCAGCAGAGGTGGGGCAGCTACAGTTGCTCATGCTTCTGGCCCCAGGCCCACCTGGTGGGAGGAATTAAGTGGTGGATTAGAGCAGAAGTGCAGGGCCTGCTGAAGATCTAAGCCCTGCCCGGGCTGGGGGTTCTTGGGGAAGGAATAGTGCTGGTGTGACAGAGCTGGCACATCCCCCCCAAACGTGGAACATAGAACTCGTTAGTCTACAAGCAGTCATACCCCACTGAAAAACTCAAGGGTCAAGTTAGTTGGTTGGGAATATGGCCAGGCAGCGAAAGCACACCCAGATTCAGTCTCAGACTTTGGATTCTTTCTTTGGTGACAAAGAAGACCAAAACATACAGCCTAAAGAAGACAACAAAGTCATAGAGCCTACACCAAAAGCCTCCAAGAAAAATGTGAACTGGTCCCAGGCCATGGAAGAGCTCAAAAAGGATTTGGAAAAGCAAGTTAGAGAAGTAGAGGAAAAATTGGGAAGAGAAATGAGGATGCGAGAAAACCATGAAAAACAAGTCAATGACTTGCTAAAGGAGACCCAAAAAAATACTGAAAAATACACTGAAGAAAACAACACCTTAAAAAATAGACTAACTCAAATGGCAAAAGTGCTCCAAAAAGCCACTGAGGAGAAGAATGCCTTCAAAGGCAGAATTAGCCAAATGGAAAAGGAGGTCCAAAAGACCACTGAAGAAAATACTACTTTAAAAATTAGATTGGAGCAAGTGGAAGCTAGGGACTTGATGAGAAATCAGGATATTATAAAACAGAACCAAAGGAATGAAAAAATGGAAGACAAGGTGAAATATCTCATTGGAAAAACCACTGACCTGGAAAATAGATCCAGGAGAGATAATTTAAAAATTATTGGACTACCTAAAAGCCATGATCAAAAAAAAAGAGCTTACATATCATCTTTCAAGAAATTATCAAGGAGAACTGCCCTGAAATTCTAGAGCCACAGGGCAAAATAGAAATTGAAAGAATCCATCAATCGCCTCCTCAAATAGATCCCAAAAAGAAATCTCCTAGGAATATTGTTGCCAAATTCCAGAGCTCCCTGATCAAGGAGAAAATACTGCAAGCAGCCAGAAAGAAATAATTTGAGTATTGAGGAAACCCAATCAGAATACCCAAGATCTGGCAGCTTCTACATTAAGAGATCGAAGGGCTTGGAATGTGATATTCCGGAGGTCAATGGAGCTAGGATTAAAACCTAGAATCACCTACCCAGCAAAACTGAGTATCATGCTCCAAGGCAAAATATGGATTTTCAATAAAATAGAGGACTTTCAAGCTTTCTCAGTGAAAAGACCAGAACTGAATAGAAAATTTGACTTTCAAACACAAGAATCAAGAGAAGCATGAGAAGATAATCAAGAAACAGAAATTGTAAGGGACTTACTAAAGTTGAACTGTTTTGTTTACATTCCTACATGGAAAGATGACATGTATGATTCATGAGACCTCAGTATTAGGGTAGCTGAAAGGAATATGCATATATATATGTTTATGTATATATATAAGTGAATGTGTATGTATGTATATATCTATGTGTATATGTATGTATGTGTATGTATGTGTGTGTATGTATATGTATGTATATATATATATATATATATATATATATATATGTAAAAGAGAGAGAGCAGACACAGGGTGAGTTGAAGATGAAGGGAAGATATCTGAAAGAAATAAAATGAAATTAAGGGATGAGAGAGCAACATACTGAGAGAGGGAGATAGGGAGAGATAGAATGGGGTGGATTATCTCTCATAAAGGTGGCAAGAGGAAGCAGTTCTGTGGGAGGAGGGGAGAGGGCAGGTGAGGGGGGAATGAGTGAACCTTGCTCTCATCAGATTTGGCCTGAGGAGTGAATATCATGCATACTCAGTTGGGTATCTTACCACACAGGAGAGAAGAGGAAGGAAGATAAAAAAAAATAAAAGGTGGGGGATGATGGAGGGGAGGGCAGATGGTGGTGGAGGTAATCAAAACCAACAGTTTGGAAAGGGGACAGGGTCAAGGGAGAAAATTCAATAAAGCAGGATGTGTTGGGAAGGAGCAAAATGTAGTTAGTCTTTCACAACATGAGTATTGTGGAAGGGTTATACATAATGATACACATGTGGCATAGGTTGAATTGCTCGACTTCTTAGGGAGGGTGGGTGGGAAGGGAAGAGGGGAGAGAATTTGGAACTCAAAGTTTTAAAAACAGATGTTCAAAAACAAAAAAAAAAGTTTTTGCATGCAACAAGAAAATAAGATACACAGGCAATGGGATGTAGAAATTTATCTTGCCCTACAAGAAAGGAAGGGAAAAGGGGATGGGAGGGGAGTGGGGTGACAGAAGGGAGGGCTGATTGGGGAACAGGGCAACCAGAATATATGCCATCTTGGAGTGGGAGGGAGGGTAGAAATGGGGAGAAAATTTGTAATTCAAACTCTTGTGAAAATCAATGCTGAAAACTAAATATGTTAAACAAATAAATTAAAAAAAAAGTAGGTCCTCTTCGGTGAAATTTATTCTCTCCTTCTCTCTGCCTCTTCCAATCCTCTATTTTCCTAGTTTCCTTCGTAGGTCAGCTAACATGCCACCTCATCCTGCTTAAGGACATTCCTAAATGTCACCTCCCCCACCAAAAAAAAGTTATAGACATCCACTTTTTTCCCAAACAACTTATATTTTCTTTATATCTTATACATAATTGTATGCATACATGTTGTCACCACCAGTACGATTTAAGCTTCTGGAAGGTAGAGGCTACTGAATTCTTGTTTTTATATCCCCAGAAACTAGTCTTTGCCAACACATGAAAACGGTCGTTAAGAAATATTGTACTTGTTGACCATTTCCTTGCCATTTAGGAAAATAGGACAGGCTTTCCCTGACATCTGCTGGCCTCAAAGAACACTGCAGCATATGAAAAAGTTTAAGCCAGAAAATAATTTCTGGAGAGATGAACTTATTTCAATTTCCCATTCAAATCCTAATAATACAATCTAACCCATTCCAAAACTTATTTTTAATTGATTGTATAAAGAGACATCTCGATCGCTGTGAAAACAGGCAGAATAGAGCCAAAGGAAATACTTCAGTGTAAATAGAAATTCAGATTAAATCATCAACATTCCAATGACCTATTTCACTTCTCATCCTGTCTCAGCAGAATGAGGCAGGTTAAGATTAAATAGAAGAGAACACATTGTATAGAATTTATCTAAAGTGAACCTGGTTCCAGGTAGAACTATTAAGTTTGACCATTCACAAGAGCAAAACTTTGGAGAAAATAATACATGAAAATTTCCTTTGCAGCAAGTTTTTGAAATATATCAGAAGTTAAATTAAGAGATTAGCACATTTAAATCCAACAACAGGGAAATCCTTTCCTATGTGCCTAGAGATACTTAGCAACATTGTTAGCCCTCTTAGCCCTGCATTGTTATGCAAAATCACCTAGTAAATGAAACAACTGATTTAAGCATTGTAGATAGTAGTAGAGCTGCAATTGGAAGCTGGCTTCTCTACCTTCAGTTGCAGTGTTCCTGTCTTTGGACCAGGATTTCCATCTCCTCCCACTGTGGCCCTCCATTCTGAACAAAGCTATCCCTCTCTCTTTTCAGTCACTGCCAATCTTCTCAAATATGTGGTCTCCACCTGCAGCCACAATTCCTTCCCTCTTCAGCCATTACCTTTGGCTGCTAAATGAGTGTGCAGGAACAGAGGTCAGATGGATAGATCCAAGGATTTCAGCGGTCATGTATTCCACCCCTATCATTATGTGAGGTCTTTAAAACAAATTGAAAAATATTATTTTGAAGTAATTTAATCATTTTATTAATAATGCCAGCATTTTAATGAAAGACTGTTCCTTTGCCTGTCTCCCTCTTACACCAAAGACAATGATGGGAATGGGCTCAAGACTTATAGGCCCATTGGAAGAGGGGTGTTTCTGGGGCTGGCAGTCAACTCTGAATGGTTAACAATGAAAGAATGAATATTACAGTTGATGAGGGTTTGGGGTGAGAGGTGCTCGACACCCCAAAGTACCGACACGCCGGGTCCTGCCGAAAGAATTCGACTCAAGCTTTCTCAGCCAAGGGAAAGGATAAAGTTTATTAAGAGTTAGCCAAATAAGCCTGCCCTGAGAGATCCCACCCCCTTGCGACGCCTGTAAGGAAAAAGGGCCAGACCCATCTGAGCTAGATTGGTTCTGACTGCCTTCATGGAGGCAAGATGGAGATTATATACACAAAGGTTGTGGGAGGGATTGAGGGGTGGTCTGGGGTGACCAGAAGAGGGGTCTAGGGAGGGACTTAAGGATGAGGTCAGACTCCAGGGTGGGGGAAATAGCTGAAGGCTATATGGAAATGACAGTCCATCAAGGGCTGGGGTAGCTGAGCTAGGGTATAGATATTTTGATCAGGATTAAGGATGGGAAACAGGATTAAGGGTGGGAAACAGCTGGACAATAGAGGACTGGGCAAGGTAGGCATTTGGGCTTAATGGTTATAGCCTCAGGCCAAGGCCAGGTCGCATGGCAAGATTCAAGGAGAGTTCAAGGGTTCAAGGGGTTCCCAGAGACTGTGCCCTCATCACAGTGAGGGGATGACCCCATTTAAATGAACTTTGATTATTTTGTTCAATTCTAAGTCACCCCCACCCTTGGGGAATCTATTTGTGATACCTGAGTAGCCAGCTATTGCTAAAAACCCTGCCCCCAGCCCCTAATCGCAAACTCCAGAGTGCTATAAAAAAACAGGCTGAGTTCCTGCCTTTTGGCGAGTTCCCTGGGCCCCTAAGATATTCCCATGGAATGTAAGCTAGTTACCAGGAAAGCCTAACGATCTTCCTTTATCTAACTGAGTTGGCTTGGAGACAACTTTATCTCTTGTCTCAACAAAACCCAGCTGGACTATTTGTCCCTGTCTGCCTATGGCCTTGAAGGATGAGGGCCTCAGCCCCGGATATTCCTTTTCTTATGTGATTGCTCCTAGCTCTTATCTCATGCTCCCGTGGGATGTATGGCAGATTGGACGAGGAGATCCTGGGTTGTAATTCAGTCAACACTTAAGTCAGCTATCTGATATATTGTATTTACAATCTATTTAGGGGGTTCCTTTCTTTCTGTAAAGTTAACAAAGGCTTATTGAGCCAGCTAAAAATAACATGTAAGTTTCAAGAGATAACTAACATCTGTACTTAGATTTTTTGTATAAATACTGCTTCTTCACTGGCATCAGGGGCCGTTTTGATTTGGGAGACTCTATTTCCCCGAACGGTCGCTGGCTAATAAACTTCTCCATTTAAAACTTAAACTCTTGTCGTGTGTCTCACTCGCTTCTGGTATAACATTTTGGAGGCCCCAGCGAGATGAGGCGGTATTCCGTGTTACCGCCCTGGAGATGATGAGGGCACAGTCTCTGGGAACCCCTTGAACCCTTGAACTCTCCTTGAATCTTGCCACTCGACCTGGCCTTGGCCTGAGGCTATAACCATTAAGCCCAAATGCCTACCTTGCCCAGTCCTCTATTGTCCAGCTGTTTCCCACCCTTAATCCTGTTTCCCATCCTTAATCCTGATCAAAATATCTATACCCTAGCTCCACTACCCCAGCCCTTGATGGGTTGTCATTTCCATATAGCCTTCAGCTATTTCCCCCACCCTGGAGTCTGACCTCGTCCTTAAGTCCCTCCCTAGACCCCTCTTCTAGTCACCCCAGACCACCCCTCAATCCCTCCCACAACCTTTGTGTATATAATCTCCATCTTGCCTCCATGAGGGAGGTCAGAACCAATCTAGCTCAGATGGGTCTGGCCCTTTTTCCTTACAGGCGTCGCAAGGGGTGGGATCTCTCGGGGCAGGCTTATTTGGCTAACTCTTAATAAACTTTATCCTTTCCCTTGGCTGAGAAGGCTTGAGTCGAATTCTTTCGGCAGGACCCGGCGTGTCGGTACTTTGGGGTGTCGAGCACCTCTCACCCCAAACCCTCATCAGAGACACACACAGAATTCCGGACCTCAACAGGGAGTCTCTGCCCCCGATCCACCTTCTCTCACTTCAGAGGGCCGGCTCCTGGGGATTTCTTTTCCTAGGACTCTGATGTGGGGAGATGGTCTCGGAGAATGGGCTCTTTGCTGACTCGTCCCTTTTCGGCCTTCGGAGAAGATCTGGTTTCAAATCCTCTAGAGGTAAGGTTCTGTTCTGTTCTGGGCTAGCCACTCTGGTCTCTGTTACCACGACACCCCTGACGAGGGGAAGGTGGGCAGAGTGGAAGAGCTGAGACGTCAGCCTCTTCCTGCTGGGGTATGGGGAGATTGGGGGTCCTATCCCTAAGGAGGAAATCTGGTTCACTTTTCTTTCCTCTGAGGGGACCTGTTTAGCCCTCAACCAACTCATGCCATCTGGTCTTCTGTTTTGTGTTGGGTGTGGGGAGATTGAGGGTCCTGTCCCTAAGGAGGAAATCTGGTTCACTTTTCTTTCCTCTGAGGGGACCTGTTTAGCCTTCAATTCGATCCACACTGTGTCTTTTTGTTACATTTTGAGTTCGTCTCTGTTCGTGTGTCTATGTCAAATTGTGAAATGTCTATGTTTTGTTAAAAAACTTGTAACACAGGCAGCCAGAGATTCCAGGCTGCAAGTAGGGAAACAAAGACTTTTTTCCCTTGTAGTTCTATTTGTGGCCGAATTAGAGCTACAACGGAAAGAAAAAGGGTTAAAATTTTGGCAAATTCTGGGTTTTAATTGTTAAAAAGTTTGGAAATTGGTTGGTTGAATTCCGGGAGAGGGAACTCCTGAAATTGTAAATTCATTCCAGGAGCTCCTCTTGCTGAAAGACCTCCTCCCAATGAATGCCTTCTGGCTAAAACCTCTGTTAAAGTTTTCTATGGGACTCCCGCATTGTCTTTGTCCCTGATCACAGTTGGGAGGGAATCTTCTCCCTTAGATTCTAGTACAAAAGGTTTTTTAGGAGTAAGCAAGGAGTGAAGTTTACTTCATTGAGATTTTTCACCATTGTTATCCTGTCTCAGGGCCGCAGTAAAAGTTAGAGCAGATAAAACAAACTCCTCTCCTCTCAGATCAGATTAGAAGAACGCAGGAGAGCTGTAGGGAAAACTTAAATTACCCTTCCCCACCCGGTAAAAAGGAGGAGAAGGACAGAAATTCACAGACTAACAGTCAGTCCTGTGCCCCTGGGTAGCCCATCCTTTTTGGCAAAGCTTGGAAATGCCATCCAGGTCCTTTGCATCTTGCCCACTCTGTCCTCAGAACCTGCAAACTGCCCTAGGCTCAGTAACTTCTGCGGTCGTGGGGGAAGGGTGAGGTAGATGGATTTGGACTTTCTGCCTCCCAGAATTGTCACCGCTGGGATACCAGCTTCTGCTCTAGGTAACTTCACATTTTTGTTCCAATTGCAAACTGTATTTTAATCTCTGTTTGACCTGTTTCCTGATTTGCAAAGGGAAATAATAATGATGGTTGTTTATATTTTAGATACAACATTATTATCTCTCTGATTTCATGTAATTGTTAACCTTTGAAGTAGTTTTTTGGATACCAAAATAATAAGTTGAATCATTTCTATATGTGATAAAATTTGGAACTGTTATATGTGGTTGTAACAAGTGAATAATTAATAATACTGATATTAACCATGAGAACACACTTTCCATGTGAGAAAGTTTTTATGAGCATATATCTGGTGGTTTAAAGACGAGATGGAAGATTCTCTGTGCATAGAGGTTTAGAAATTCGCTCACTTAAATTGACGAAATGGGCTCTGAATTAAGGGTGGTTAGATTCTAAAAATAATAAAAGCTGGGAGAGTATGTAATTGATTATTCACTTGAAATGTCTGAGGTACTTTGGGTCAAGAATTAGGAAAGAAAGAGAAAACTTGTATGGGGAAATTTAGGTGGGGGGATGTTGCTCCTGGCCACATCCCTCCCCCCACCCTCCACATTGAAAGACTGTGGAAGCTGAAGCTAAAAGAAACTTGTTACCTGATTGAGAATATACAGTTAAATAAATAAAGTGTATTTAAGATATTAATGTATTGATATATGTTATACATGTATATTAATATATTAATATAGAAATACCAGAAGTAATAGGCTCAATAATTCCTATATGTGATAGTCTGGAATTGCAATCTGAAATTTATTGTTTTTGTACTTCTAACATTATATTTCTAAAATTCTTAGATTTTGTAATTTGAAAAGACTATTATGCGATTTTAATCTGAGTTAGATATATGTAAATTGAGTGCTCTTAGAGGATGCGATGAGAATTTGGTAGTTTTAAACTATCATATTTGGTTTAAAATGTACTTACCTAGACAGAAATGAGTAGTTCAAACTTTACACACATAATAATGTTTAGGGCTTAAAGTTGCATTAGGTTAAGAAGCTGGACAACTGCTGTAACTTAAAGAATTATGAACTTCCAAGTTTTGTCTTTATTTAAAAGGAAGTTCAATTGAAATTGTTTTTGCTATAAGTCAGGAATTTGTGCAGAGGCCTTTCGGGTTCTCTTGTGAACTGTTAAAATATGGTTTTATAAACAGTAATGTTTTCTTTTACTATGCTAAGAGTATTGGGCCTTAGAAATTAAGAATGTTACCACTAGTGGTTACGAACCAGATCTGATTTGCTTATCCAACTCAGTTATGATCACTAGATTGGTAATTAATTAGAATCTGTTTCAAGTTTTAAATACATGATAATTGCTTGTGGTGTACTTATTTCTAAATTTGTTATTATATACAAATTGGTTAACATCGCATTACCTATGCTGTTAGAAAATAATTTCTCTCATAATCTGGATGTTGTTAGATTAAGAATTGTACTTAATTAAGAAATTGAGGTTGTTAACTGAACTGAGGACGTTTAGATATTCAATCTTGTGAAAGTTTTCAGGATAGAGAGATTCCTATGGACAAAGTTTTTAAAGGTCCTGGTAAACTTCGTTATTGTAATAAAAGCTAACTTAATTGGGTATAGAAACTAAGTGTTATCCCCATTACAACATCTTTTTGACTAAAGGATTTTGTGATATCTAGAAATTCTATAATAACAAAGAATTTAGTTGTTATAATACTTTGAAAATATAGGAGTGTGATTTTCAAGCCCGTATCACCTAAAGATACATGTTTATGTATGTTAATCTGGAGGTTTATGGACTAATTGGTGATGGCACTTTGGGAATATGAATGAATCCAAATGTTTAAAGGTTATTTTGCTTTAAGAAGGGAAAATACTTTTTAAATGCTCCGTAAAATCTTTTCGTATGATTTTCAGAAGGCCTGCTGAATTTCCACCTGTAAGCAAATTGGTTGCAGTTCAAACCTGCAGTTTTCCAAGTTCTGGGTGAGAACCTTATCTGTCGAAGTCTTGGGGAGGGTGGTTAAAGCATGGCCCATTCAATGTCTTATTCTACATTTTTGAATAAGGAGGCAGTCTGCATTCCTTACTCATCCCCCTTTAGTTTAAATAAGAAGAAAGAGTTCTACTTTTGCTCACGTGTCAGAAGGGAAGAAAGGGGGAGGGGCAATAATTACTGGGATTTGAGTTTTTACTGAAAGAAAGAACAGTAGGGGTCTCAAACCTGGCTTTTTAAAGTCAGCAAAGGTGATGTTTTTAGGATAAGAGTAGGTTTCGAGGAGGATGTGGGTCTTAAGGATACAGTTCTTATTAGTGAAGCTTGCCATCTGATGGGAAAGAACCCACCCTCAGGGGGAAAGGATGTGGCAGATCTCTTTAATCAGAAATAAGCAGGTAGTGACAAAAGGGAAGTTATCTGCCAGAATCTGTTACCCTTGTGAAAGAAGTTGTTTTAAAAAATGGGAAATTGGATAAATGCAAATATGTAAAATCTTGTTGTTTTAATCAAATGACTGGTTATATTGGTACTCTTCTATAGTCAAATGAAAGATAATATGGTTTCTAAAGTGTTAATGAGAATAATTAGAAAGGGAAGAGAAGTTTTATGATGTAGGGTTGAATCATTATCCCATAGACTAAGGCTGGGATTTTAAAGTTGTATTGTATTTATGCGAGATAGAGTTCTTGGATGTTGTGAAGTGATTTAAGAGCAATTGGGTATTGACACAAATAGTGTAATTAATTACTGCGACTAAATCAGAGACATCTTCAGTTTAGGTAAACAATTCTAGAAGTATTTTGGAAAATGTTTTTGTGATTTTAAGCGAGAGTTAGAGCTTAACAATGTGTATAAGACTCAATTCCTGAAGTGTTCCTTTTTTCCTCCAGAAGGAATTAACAGGGACAAATCCATCAACTTGAGAGGTCAGTCATTAACCTCTTTTGTTTGTTTAAGCAAACTGGAATGGGATTCCAGTATACACAGTTATGTCAGTAAAAAGTACTAACTTATGAGTTGTTTTGTGTTATGGTTGTAACGTAAAGGGACACTGAGTAATAGGTTGGAAAGGTAAATAAAAGCTTGAGGGGATACAAAAGGCAGATGAGAGAGTTAGGGGACAAATGGGAGTTAGCTAAGCCTCCCCTGTCCTGAGAATGATAGTTTCAGATGGTTTTAGCAAGTTAGGAAAGAGTGTGAGGAAGTATTTAGAAGCTGGAAATGTTATGTAGCTTGATTTGATAATTATTAGCTCAATGAAATTTGGGCAGTCACATGTGAAGGATATTTATTTGCTATTTAAGATTTTATGGGACTACAATTTAATATTGTTTTAAGCTCTGATTACAGGTTTAGGTCACGTGAAGCCAGTGGTAGTATGGCGGGCATTGCAAGCTGAGAACTTGAAAGGTCTGTGCCTGGGAAAAAGTCTTGAAGACGACCTTGGACACAGCCTAGGTAGGATCTTCCTGACTCTATTTCCCAAATTCTGCTATTTCCTTTCTGAAAAGGAAAGTCTCCACCTGATTACTCCTAAGCCCAGCTTTCAGCACCTGGTGACTATAAGATTGGCTATCAGATATGACTCATGCCTGGAATCAAACAGAGCTGAAGAAGTTCTTTCCTTTTTGTTAAGATATATGACATAGTCCCTCATTTCTTTCATAGCAAATTTATATTAACAAGAAGTTTTGTAAGCACTATGCTAAATCTATTAGGTAATAGAAGAATATTGAAATATTTCTGAGTTATTATAATAGGATACAAGTATGACTAGCTTACAATTTTAACCTATGTTCATGGCCAAATAAAACATTGAAATAATATAGGGATAACATCCTCCAAAAGGGAAAAATGATTAGGCAAAGCAAATAAGGCAAAGATGTAATGTGATCAATGTCTAACAGAACGAAAGGATAGCAAATTTTGAAAAAGGCAATTCCCCTAAGAATTATATACAGATGTGTATGGCTGGCTCCATACTTTATCAATTCTGGAAATTCGAGCTGATAAGTATGTTTTGGTAACAAGATCTTAAATGTGGATTTTTGCACAAGGAAATTGTATAAGATATTGTTACAAGTGAAATTATATCTCCTTTGTAAGGTATCTGTCTGATGATTTTAAAAGGAAGATGAGTTCAATTTATGGTTGGACTTTCATATTTTAAAGGATTCTTATACCAGGTACAAAATTTAGGTAAGGACAGAAACAGTAGATGATATATGAACTGAAATACTCTGAAGTTAAAGGAAGGGGAACCAAATTTAAGCGATTGTACTAAGTTATATTAAGTTAGAATTGTTTGAGAATTTCTAGATCTGAACCAGAGAAGCAGAATTCTCTTTTACTATCTAGGTATTGTATTTATTTGAACTTAGCCCTGTGTGGCTGGGACCTATGTTGTGCTGTTTTTCTCTCAATTATCAAATCATATGTATTCTGGAAGCTCCTATCAGATCTGACTACTTCTACAGCTGCCAACTTGTGGATGGACTCCTTGATCCTTCTGTCACATCTGCCCCTGATCCCAAGTGGACATCTGAGCCCATAGGACACCTTGCCCTCCTGTTTCAAAGGAGCCTGAAGGGGACAGCAACAGACGCAGGCAGCCCCTCCTGAGACTCTGGACCAGAACCTGTACGAAGGACAACTCTCTTTCTGAGTCCCTTGCGTTCCCAAGACTGTTTACTTGTACCTTTGGTGTCTTTAGCTTATTTTATTTAAGTTCCCTAGTTTCCCCATTGTGCTCCCTACTGATTCCCCTTGCAACTTGCTCCCCCTGCTTGTTTACAAGTGGTTTATAATTACTGTCCATCTCTGGGGATGTCCAAACACAGAAAGAAAAAAAAAACCTGAATCCACCTAGATAAGGATTTTTAGAACTTTTAAGGTAGAGTTTTTTTTTCCATACCTTAATTGGTCTTCAGGCGAAACCTTCAGTTTGCCTTTGACCAAAAGGGGGACATGTGGAATGTTTTATACCATTTTGTAGCCTGAATTAATGAGTAACTGGAAGAAGATCCAGGACCTGGGCTTCTTTGTTCTCTAAACTTTGCTCAGGAAATACCCCTACCTCTGTTGACAAGGCCAGGTCAGACTTACTTAAGGATATTTTTCCCTTGTTAGCCATTGAGGGATGAGACCCTAATCCTGAGAGGAGTACCTTGCTTAAATATTTTACAGGTATATACTTTAACTGACCCTTGTCAACACTCTTGTCTTTACAAACTTTTCACTTGGCATGTTGATGAAGGGACAGCACCGGCTTTGGGAGTCCTAACGCAGTCCTTAGTTGCCTAAGCCAGTTGCCTGTTTAAAAGAACAGTTGGACTCCCTGGCTGCTGCGGCCACTCTAATTGAAGAAGCTTCTGAATTTCTACCTGAGCCTTGCCCTCTATTGTTACTTTATGCATGCCTTCAGTTACTTCCCAAACCCCTGCTTTACAGGATGCGTTTAGGGAATTTTTACTGCAAGTTTTTCACCTGGCACTAGCCTAAGCTGATATTGAGTGATTTTCAGGGGACCAATGTCCCCCCTGGCTCACCACCCTGCTAGCACTTTGGCTGGCCCCCCCCCCCTCATTTTATTGATCCTGTCTGTAACTATAGGTTCCTGATTACTTTCTCATATCCCCAACCTTATTCGTTCTCATGTTAATTCTGTCCCTGTCTTAGTGGCCCAAACCTCAGGTGCTCTGAATCAAGTCATTCCTTTTCAAATATTTGAAATGCTCCATAAAAGAAGTGGGAGATGTGATACCTGAGTAGCCAGCTATTGCTAAGAACCCTGCCCCCAGCCCCTAATCGCAAACTCCAGAGTGCTATAAAAGAACAGGCTGAGTTCCTGCCTTTTGGCGAGTTCCCTGGGCCCCTAAGATATTCCCATGGAATGTAAGCTAGTTACCAGGAAAGCCTAACGATCTTCCTTTATCTAACTGAGTTGGCTTGGAGACAACTTTATCTCTTGTCTCAACAAAACCCAGCTGGACTATTTGTCCCGGTCTGCCTATGGCCTTGAAGGATGAAAGCCTCAGCCCCGGATATTCCTTTTCTTATGTGATTGCTCCTAGCTCTTATCTCATGCTCCCGTGGGATGTATGGCAGATTGGACGAAGAGATCCTGGGTTGTAATTCAGTCAACACTTAAGTCAGCTATCTGATATATTGTATTTACAATCTATTTAGGGGGTTCCTTTCTTTCTGTAAAGTTAACAAAGGCTTATTGAGCCAGCTAAAAATAACATGTAAGTTTCAAGAGATAACTAACATCTGTACTTAGATTTTTTGTATAAATACTGCTTCTTCACTGGCATCAGGGGCCGTTTTGATTTGGGAGACTCTATTTCCCGGAACGGTGGCCGGCTAATAAACTTCTCCATTTAAAACTTAAACTCTTGTCGTGTGTCTCACTCGCTTCTGGTATAATATATTCAAAAAATTTGTCCCCACCCAATCCAGGGTAGAGTAAAATGGCTTCCCCACCTGGGTGGGGTTTGACCAAGATTGTTAGGAAAGATAGTCTAATCTCATTATCAGTAATGTGGTTGAAGAGAGTAAACTTGAAATCAGTGCTTTAGAAAAAAAAGAGAGGAACACTGATCTCCCCAAATCATTGGTTATTAATAATCATTTCTCTCAGTTATCCATAAAAGGAAACTGGGGCCTAGGGAGGTGAAGCGAGTTGCTATTTATTCTAAAGATCATTGGTTTATACCTGGAAAAGACCTCAGAATCATCTTCATTAAGGCCCTCAATTTACAGATGAGGAAACTGAGGCCCAGGGCGTGGAAGTCATTTGCCCACTTCATACTAAAGATCCTAGCTGAGAGGGAAGTTCCTGGTAATGTAGTTAAGCCCCTCAATTTGTGGAGGAAAAGACAAAAGCCAGGACAGCTGATGAGACTTGCCTGAGATCCCACAACTGCTCTTAGGCTGGATTGGAACTCAGGTGTTTGTACCTCTGAAGTTCAGCAATGTAGCCACTCCATCCTGCTGCCCCCTATACTCTCCTCTCTCTAGATGTACTAAAACTGAAGTGGAAGCGATCAGGGGTGTCTTTTCATTTGAAAAGAAACAGAATTCCCCACCAAATTTAAAGTTTTATCTAGTAAACATTCAAGAGATACTCATTGGTCTGAAAGGAATTCTTTGGCTTCCTGTCTACAATAAAATCTATGTTGAAGAAGTGAATTCCTTGAGCCCACCTTTGCCTTTTGATGACACATGCAGTCTCAATCATGGTCTAAAGGTCCAAAGGTACCCTAACATTGGAACAACTCATATCCTATAATACTCACACATGCACCAGAGGGGGCCTAGTGTGACAAGGTAGTGCTATTGCCCTGTTTTTTGCAGACAGATTTTTGTTTTCCAGTGTTTGGCAAAAAAAAAAAAAATTAATATCTCCTCCTGACCTAGCTCAACACATTTGACAGCAGGCATACACATCAGTGTGCCAAGTAAGATGATTAAAGATTAAAAGTAAAGACTGTTTCTAACACATGGGTCATTAATAAAATGATTGAATTACCCAGCAGTTATACCTCATGAGCTTTTGAAATGTCACATAATGACGGGGTGGAGAATACATGTGAAAGTAAGAGAAGAAGAAAAATCAAAGAGACTAATCCCTTAGATTTCAGATGTCGATTCTGAGAAGAGAAGAACATCACTAAACACTAGAGACACAAATACCTGAGGTCCAATCCCTCCTTCAGACACTGTTTTTGTCTTCAGTCTCTTTCACTTTATATAAAGAGCTTTGAATTTGATGGCCTGGGATGTTCCTTCCAGCTACATGTTCTTTAATATGTAACTGGAGAAGTTATTCTATTCCCTTGCCTTTGTCAACTGGATATTTGGGAAGAGGGGGGAATAGATGACCTCTGAACTCCTTGCTAAGACTCTGACCTGTATTAGGAACTGAAAGTAACCCCAGTTTATCTCTCCTGGATCTATTTTCCAGGTCAGCTGTTTTCCAATAAGTTATTTTATTCCAAAGTGATCACACAAGTGGGAAAGAAAGGGTCCCACATGCACAAAAAAATATTTATAGCAGTTCTTTTTGTGGTGGCAAAGAATTGGAAATCCACAAAGGCATGCCCATCAATTAGGGAATTGCTAAACATGTTGTGGTATATTGTTGTACCAGAAGCGAGCGAGACACACCACAGAGTATAAGTTTTAAGTGGAGAATTTATTAGCCGGCGGCCATCGGGGTACGGCACCACAAATCAATGGCAAATGTGTTGGGGTGATGGCTTGGCTTATATAGGATATGGGGGTACAGAGTAAGGGGGAAGAGGAACAAAGGTCCTGGCTGATCAAAAGATTCAGTCAGGTTATCGTACTAGTGGGATAATCTCATTTACATTCCTTGGTGGAGTCACAGAGTCCCAGGGATATCTCCCAGGAAGGGTCTGTCAAGTTATCTCTCAGTGGGATGGTCCTATCTATTGACATTCCAGGAAGGAGCCAAGGAGTCTCAGGGATATCTGCTAGACAGGATCTGCCAGGTTATCTCTCAGTGGGATGGTCCTATCTATTGACATTTCAGGAAGGAGCCATGGAGTCCCAGGGGGTTTGCTAAATACCAAAGATATCTGAATCCATTCTTTCTGGGGGGGCTTGTCAGTAGCTAGGGGTTACTCAGGGGTTCCTAATTTTCCTTGTATTACAATATGAATGTAAGGGAATACTATTGTACTGTAAGAAATGAGGAGCAGATGGACTTAATGATAATCTGGAAAGACTTACATGATCTGAGTCTGAGTGAGGCAAGAAGAAGCAGGAGGACATTATACAAGATTACAGACACACGGTATCTGTGATGACTAACTTTGGTAGACTTGGCTCTTCTCAGCAATACAAAGTTCAAAGAAAGCTCCAAAGAAAAAGCTATCCACCTTCAGAGAAAGAATTATGGAGTCTGAATGCAGATTGAGGAAACTATCTGTTCTCTTTTTCTTTTTCCTTGTTTTTGAATTTGTTTCTTCTTTCTCATGATTCATTCCTTTGGTTATAATTCTTTAAAATTTGACTATTGTGTAAATAAGTTTAATGGGAAGGTATATGTAGAACCTACATCAGATCACGTGGCTTCTTGGGGTTTAAGGGGGCGGAGACGGAGGGCGACAAATTTTGGAATTCAGAAACTTGAGGAACTGAGTGCTGTAAATGAAAAATTAAAAATAAATAAATACATAAGATGCTAAAAAGAAACATTAGACATTGTTACAATGCTAAGATACATTGTAGATACCACCTGTAACTATATATCCCCAAGAGCATCTCACAATTGCTTTAGGAGTTTCTGTGCCCTTGGTGGGCATCCTTCAGGCTGCACTTAGCTAGGCTTGGCAGAGGATCCAGGCATTAGAACTGCAAATGAATTCATGGGCCATCTAGTCCAATCTACTTATTCTACAACTGAGCAAACTGACTCATAGGGAGGGAGGCCCAAGGTCATCTAGGTACAAGGCATAAGAAGCAGGACCTGAACACAGGACTTGAGAAAACACTGCTACCAGTCTTCTTTGCAGTGAACAACAAGGGGAGCCTCACCTTCTACTCATTCTTTCCCAGGGCACAGCTATAGTGGTTTGTGTTAGGAGGACAACACAAAAAAAGGATAAAGGAACTTCATATTCCATGAGAACTATCAGGCTCACAACAAAACAAACATAAGACTGGCTTTATTTCAGGTGATGAAAAATATAAGTCACAGAGGAGTGGTGCTTGAGCTCATTACTTGGCATATTGAAACCATTTGATAAATAGCTGGGGTTGATTTAGCCCATGAAGAGCCAAGACAAATCACTGTCCTTCTCCAGTGTTCTGCACCTCCCCAAGGACCATGCTAGAGGTAGAAGATTTCCAAAGAGTATGGGGGAGGGGGGTGTAGTGTGTCATAGACTTGGGACTGGTGGGTGTGCTGGTTGACCAAGGAGATGAGATTTTTGTACTATGATAGTACTACATAAGTATTTATAAAATTAATTAAGTCAAGAGGTTTAATTATTTCAGTTTCTAATCTTGGAGGAAGCACATTGTGGGGCTTTCCTGAGCCATTACCACCCCCTACTCCACAAAGCCTAAGGGCTGCCTCTAAAACCCTGAAGAGAGATGCCAGGGAAGCCCTCTGGTGACCTGAGCTGCAATTGTGAATGTGGATTAGGAGAGCAGCTCCAAGCCTGGGCTAAACATGCAGGATCTCATCTGATTCTCTCACCCTCCCTAGGTGGTATCATTAGCTCTATTTTACGATGGAAAATGAGGTTCCAAGAATCCTGAATTCCAAGGCCCCATGGCTCAAGATGGGGAGCAAAATGGCAGAGGGCTCAGAGCCCTGGGCCTGGAGTCAGAAACAGCTGAGCCCAAACATGACCTCACATACTTCCCAGGTTTGTGACAATGGGGGAGGATCTTCAGCCTTCTTTGCCTCCCTTTCCTCTCTTCCCCAGTGATGATGTTAGGAGCACTCACCTTCCTGGTTTCTGGTGAGGATAACAGGAGATCTTATTAGCCAAAGACTTTCCCAACCTTAAGTCCCTTAGTAATACTAGCTAGTGCCTATATTCTGAGGGCCCTTCAATCCTCACCATCCTGTGCTGTTCCAGCCTCTCTTCCTTCTGAACTTCTATGGTATAAGGGCTCTCCTGTCACTGATGTACCTTCTTCTCAGTGACCTGTCAAGTCTAACACTATTCTCTGTGTCACTTCCCAGACTAGAAATTCTACATTCCAAGCTCCTTAACAGTCTTGAAATTCTATAGTCTAGGACCCCACCTGAATCTGACATTCTAGGCTTTTGTTTCTTTTAAAATTTTTGAAAATATTTTTTATTTAGTCACTGCATATATCTTGAAAATGCAGCAATTGAAAAGGACAAAGATGATTCCTTTCAAATCCTGTCCCTTTAAAACCTTACTTTTCAAAAATATTCCATAAAAGAAGCGGAAGGATTTAGAAAGGTCTATGAGGAAACAAAACTCTCTCTTTGCAGATATGATGTTATACATAGATGTTGAGGTCCTTGTCCACCAAGGCCTTGTCTCGGCACGCATTCAATGAGGCGGGAGTCAAGGTGGAAGGGCCTCCGATTTATTGGGAGAAATCATCCATTTTTATAGGGTTTGCACTACGTGAGCATAAGCAAGTGGCCATTGGGTATGAGGATGACAGCATGAGAAAGACCAGAAATGTTGCAGTGGGAAAGGATAGCAATGTTGCAGTACGGGTATACTGTTGCGCTTTGTTTCAGTATGGGTCTCGGCATGGTCATGGGAAGGATCTGGATTGTAGCAATGTATGTTGCACCATGGTATCTACAAGGGTATCGGAAGGGTCAGGAATGTTGCAATATGGTATCAGGCTACATGGGCTACCAGACGAGGCAGGATGTCCCCATAAAGTATCAACGATGTCCCAGTAAGTAAAGTAACAAAGCACTGCGTTAGGCAACGGTTCAAGAGCATTAGGTAACGGCCAACTGGGTCCCTCCTTCCGGGCTCATGTGTCCCTCATGGACAGGCTCTGCCTGCATGTGTAGGATGACTATAGGGGCTTCCCAAGGGCGGAGGCCCTTCCTCCGGGTGCCTGATGTTCCACTCCTACTAAGTCTGTCTGGTTTACCCAGGAAACAAGCCAAGTGCTAGGTTCCTAACAGCCCCGGGGTTGGCACCAACCCCTTATAATTCCCCCTTTTTGTTTTTGCAACTCGACATCTCCCGGAGGAGGCGGGTGCTCACTGTGCAGTCTCCAGATATCATGCGTTAGAGCCGTAAAGGAAGATGTCATTGCCCTCAGGAGCTGACGCAGAAGGCAAGGTGACACAAAAGGACTATGCAACCAATGCCTAAGGCAACACTGATCAATGTATGCCCCAGCCATCCCCAAGGAGACCAGGCATGCCGGAAGAAATTAAGGAAATCTTTAGAAAGTTTATCGGGGGACAGGTCCTAGTGACTAGCCTCACTGATGGAAGTGGCAAGCTCATAGAGGTCCATGATATCCAAGGACACATTGGCATGCCAGAGCCCATTTAACTGGTTTTTGATCTTATCCCAGTCCCATTCTGCAGCATTGTACGTTTTGGGCGTGACGCAATACGAAGGGTAGCGGTAATCACACTTTAACTGCTGCGTATGTTCCACCAGCTTCAGCTCCTCTCCTAGTGCCATGACTGCGTTTTGAAGGATGTTGAAGGCCTGATGAAATTCTCTATCTATATGGGCTTGTGTTTCAAAACCTAAGGAGACATTATGCTATGGGCTTGTGTTTCAAAACCTAAGGAGACATTATGCATAAGGTCCTGGAGAGCATGAGCTTGGACAATCTGATTTTGCATATGGGATGCGGACAGGGCAAGGGCAGTGGATGAGAATAGGAGGGATACAAAAAGGGATAAAGAAAGAAGGAGGGATACAAGAAGGGATATGCCTACAAGTGCACAGGTACGTCAATATTCCACTCAATCAGTATTCCACATACTCCCTCCTTTTTTCTTTTGCAAACACCTCACCAATAGTGGTACATCTGCATTTTTTCCTTGTAATTATCGCCTCGTAAGTAAACATGGGAGGGATCGATCAACACATTGACAACTCAAAGGGGGCAGTCCCCTTTGTGAATACAGATACATAGAGTCCAAAAAGAAATAAACATGTAATCGTCTCTTGGAGATCCAAAAAGTTCTTTCTTATGCAGCTGTCTGGCAGAGGACATCGTCACTGACATCTCCTGCTCCTTGGTACCTGTTCCGGTCATCTCAGCACAGCATCTTCTTCTTCTCTTCTTGCAGGAACCAGCCTTCTGTCCATTTTCCTACAAGAGTAATCTTAGCACAATTGTAAATTACCATCCCTAATCTTTATGTTTCTTTGATGGCATTCACAAAATAAACCACAAAACATCCTTCTTATCGGCATCATTAATTGCAAGAAAACTTTAGACGAGCATGATATTAATCGAGTAACAAAATAACATTCTGACATTGCTTAAGGGACATTTACAAAGCGAGCCCTATGTGGCTCATATGCATTTCTACCCTTCTTCATAAAGCTTTACTAAATCGGTGCATCCAAAGCAACATAACAAAGTTTCTAGTTATTGCAGAATTCCTAAATATCACAAAGGTTCTTAGTCAAAAAGTGTTGCAATGGAACCTCACACCAGTAGCAGCGAACATCTTAAGGTGAGTCTTAAGCAAGTTGTATAAATTTCTGCACACGTACTAGTTGTATATTAACTACTTGTTCTGATCACAGAAAGTTGCTATAAAAAGAAAAAGCAGGGACAGATGGTGACATAGCCAATTATGACAGGATATAGTTATAGTTCATGCAGTAATTTTTGTTCTCATGGAGTTGTAATAAGTAATAACGATTTGCCAGGACTCACATATATATGAGATTCCAGTTAATATCTTTTTTCTCTCAAATTTGAACTTGTCCTGGCATAAAAGCCAATCATTAGAATCTTTTCTATTTATTGTACATAAACTTGCAATTTCTCAGCAAGCCACGTTCATTGTTTAGAACTTGTGCAACTCAAACAAGTTCTTTTTCTGGGGCTGATGACCTTGACCGTGCAGATAGTTTCCAAGGGCCTTGGCAATTTTACAAACTAAGGAGAAGTAACAAGGTGCCCAGGAGGGGGTTAATAGAAAAAACCTTGGGCCTGTTTGCTATCCTTTGCTGTTTCTCTGAGCACACTTATGCAAGGTTGATACGAACACACAATTAAGCTAGGAATGAAAGTTAAGTAAAATTGAAAAATTCACAGTAGGTTTGGACATCATTGTCATCAGTATCAAATTGGTGCAAAACATTAGCTTACAAATAGAACTTTAGTGGGCCTTCTAAATGTCATGGAAAGGATTTTACAAAGCATTTCTTATAGCACAATTCTTACCTAATAACATTCGGGTTATTGACAACACAGATAATACAGTTGTTTACCAAATTATGCGATAAGGACAATTTTAGAAATATAACAACATCATAAACAATTATTATCCATATAACCTTTAAAACCAAAAACCACTTAATTACCATTCTGGAGGCTTAACCACAGTCAGTTTTCTCCTTCAGGCAGAGGGATTTGATAATTAAACGAACAGTAATAGCAATATCTTACAATAACCAATATCTTTAGGTGGACCTAATTCCTTGTATCTCTCCAGAACTTTATTGGTGTTTAACATTAAAATAGTAATTCCAAATAACTAGTTAACAATCTTACAAGTTGCCTACGTGCTGGCTGAATTGTTTTGGCTGTGACCTTAACAAGGCAGGGTTAGCAGGGCTGAGAAAGCAACTTAACCAGTTTTACACAATTGTTTTCATTTTGTAGTTTCACCAAAATTCAGATTAAAGATTGCTTTGTCTAATCTCATTTCTAGTCACTTAAGTTTTACAATATAGGAGAATTTTACTACAATTTTAGAAGTACAATAATAGTACAAACAGAAAAATTTCAGATGACATTAATTGCATTCCCAAATTATTACATCTATTGGACTTACCAAGCGTAGAGGCTTTTCTTCTCTCCTCACAGTTGCAGAGCCTGGCTGTGGACTGGGGGGTGCTGGAAAGCTGCAGAGTCCAGCACCTGCACTAAAGGTCTAAGGAGTCATTGCAGAGGGTCCCTGAGGAACCTTTACTTCCTAATAGGGGTTGTTGGGTTTGGGAGACTAGGAGCAAAAAGTCTGGGTTCCGGTGGTATGGGAGCAAGGACTTGGGGTCTTGGGAGGAAAGGTTCCTCTGTTTACCTATTGCCTCGCAGTGTGGGCTTCAGCGTGCCCAGAGGTCCAGGGCTGTTGTCAGTGGGCTAGGAGAGGGCAACAAAGCAGCAAAGTCGAGAACAGGGAATGGAGCCTTTGTTGCGATATGTATTTTATTTTCTGCAGTTTCTATGTTATTATGATTTAATTTATATTAGGACTTTTAGGTGAAAAGACACCACAGAATAAAGGGCCTAAATAAGAAAAAGCAGCTAGTATACAGGGCAATTATTTTGTAAAAGGGCCAACTCTCTATTGTATATTTGCAGCCGAATCACTTTTTAAACTTTCCAAGTAGCAAATGTAGGAAAATCACAGCGAGCTAGACATGTTTTCGCCCGGGCAGCCCTGATTATATCTATGGAGATAATTCCTATCTGAAGAAGTGTGTTTGTTTCTCAGGAATACAGTAAGTAACAGTCTTTTAGGTAAAATATTCAGATTGGCTCTCATGTTCGGCTTTTATTTCTCTGTTTTGGAAGCTTTCAATCACTTGTTTCAAAAACTAGGACTGAGGGTTACTAAACTGCACACAAGGATCTCTGTAGTTGTATCTTGAAAAGTACTTATGAACTCTACAGATCTATTTAATACCTTCATGTTATTGAATATTTTCCAGTTTTTTATTTATACTAGTCTCATGGTGATTCTCATTAACCATATATGAATTAAATCATCTTTGTATATACTTCTGACATTGAGCTGGAATTCTAAACCCCTCAAGGAGTCTACAGATTGAAAGGGGATACAGAATATCTTTTGTCATATAAACTGATTTTTCTTCACATTCATATGTGTATTATTATTTTGAGAAAGGTTTCCTATGCTTCACCAGATTATCTATGGTTAACAGAATCTGCTAAAGAATTTTTTGCTGCTCTGTCATTTATTGCAGCCTTGGCTCAGTCCGAGACAGGTGAAAAGATCTTAATGTTTCTACTTTTAACTTGAATAAATTTTACTTCTGTCTTCATTCCTTAAAAACTTTTTTGGAAGTGAGAACTTTGAATTTGCCAGTCAAAGGTGAGTGGGACTCTGGAAAAGATCCAGGGGCGCCTTGTCCCTTCTCCTTGTACTGGGAGACTCAGAGTGTCTCTTTATTTGAGATCCATGCATTTTCCGAATTTGCCTTAGTGCCAAATGGTATAACAAATTCTGACTTTATCTTAAGCATCAAATCAGGAGTAACACATTTCATTTAAATTTCAGGGAAAAGATCCCCGCCCCCTTTCTTATCTCTCTTCACACTCCAAATTAGCCAGATTTGGAATGAAGGGAGAAAGAAAGAGCACATTTCCAACAATTTTCCAAGAGTTTCCGAACCTAATTACCTTCAACGCCTCTAATCACATTGTTTATGCCAAATAGATTATGCCTTCCTTAAATTTGCTATACCTCCTCCTCTTTCCTACATGCTTAAACTTTCTTGTCTTTCCTTTCTGGTGGCCTTTGATTAAAGCCCCTCTTCCATCATTTCTTTGTTGTTCTGACCTGACACTTCTCTTACCCTCTCTGACTTGCCTTTTCCATCAAACAAAAACCGTAAAAAGAAAAAGCCAAAGATCCCAGCTTCTGGGATAAATATTCACTATTGGACAAAAACTGCTGGGAAAACTGGAAAACATTATGGCAGAAACTAGGTATAGACCAACATCTTACACCCTATAACTCGAAAAGAGTAAGTGATTTAGAAATAAAGGGTGATACAATAAGCAAATTGGGAGACCAAGGAATAGTTTACCTGTCAGATCTATGGAGAAAGGAAGAATTTATGACAAAACTTGAAATTGAGAATATAATGAATGCAAAATTCATAATTCTGATTACATTAAATTTAAAAGGTTTTGCACAAACAAAAGAAATGCAGCCAATATTAGAGGAAAAGCAGAAAGCTGAAAAAAAATTATAGCCAGTGTCTCTGATAAAGGCCTCATTTCTAAAGAAAAAAAGATAAAGAACTGAATCTAATATATAAGAATACAAAGTGTTCCACAATTTATAAATGTTCGTTGGATACTAACAGACAGTTTTCAGATGAAGAAATTAAATCTAAAGTCATATGAAAAAATACTCTAAATCACTATTGATTAAGAAATGCAAATTAAAACATTTCTGAGCTACCACCTCATACCTATCAGACTGATGAATGTTGGAGAAGATGTGGAGAAACTGGAACACTAATGGATTGTTGGAGGTAGTATGAAATGATCCAACCATTCTGGAGAGCAATTTCGCACTATGACAGCAATACCACTACCAGGTCTGTATCACCAAAGAGATTATGAAAAGCAAAATTACCCACATGTACAAAAATATGTATAGAAGCTCTTTTTGTGGTGGGAAACAATTAAAAATTGAGGGGACACCCATCCTTTGGGGAATGGCTGAAAAAATTGTGGCACATGAATGTAATGGAATACTATTGTTCTATAAAAAAATGAGGAGCATGCAGATTTCAGAAAAACCTGGAGCTGATGTTCTGTGAAATGAGCAGAATGAGGAAAACATTGTACACAGCAACAGCAACATTGTGTGATTACCAACTCTGATAAACTTAGCTCTTCTCAGCATATAATTTTGATTTATTTATTTATTTATCATGTTTCTTTCACTTCTATTTTTGATACTCCTATCACACTAATGTGGAAATAGGTATGACAGGATTGTACATGTATAATCTTTATCAGACTGCTTGGTCTCTTGGAGAGGGGGGAGGGAAGAGAGGAAGAAAAAAAATTAGGAACTCAAAATTTTACAAAAATGTATGTTGAAAACTATCTTTAGTTGTAATTGGAAAAAATACATAAGATATAAACAGATAGGGGGCAGAGCCAAGATGGCCGCGTGAAGGCAGCGTCTTACCAGAGCTCTCTCACAAGGTCTGTCAGATTCCTATAAAAAAGTGAATTTGAGCAGATTTGAGAGAGTCAGAAACCGCGAGCAGTCTGCGTGGGGCAAATTTCCGAGCCGGGAGAGGCTGAAAGGCCGGAGGAACGAACCTGCAGGCTCGGAGAGTGCTCGGTGCGGAGCTGCTCCAGACCAAGGCAGAAGCGGCTGGCCGGGAAATCCACATGGGAGACGGGCTGGGAGAAAGCTAGGCGCCCGAAACCGGCAGAGATCCCCAGGACTCCCAACACAGGACGGCAGTCTGTGGGAGCGACGAGAGGCAGCGCAACGCCACCGCCGTGAAAACACCCACTCCTGACACTTGCAAAACCCAGGAACTTGGCTTCTTGAACTTCCAGAAGACTCAATGGCCAGGTAAATGGCTCTAATCCCTCCCCCCCTCACCCAGAGAATTCCTCAGGGGGGAAAAAAAAGAGAGAACTGAAACAGAGGAGAAAGTAGAGGGGCCTCACAGGACAAATACTAGAAGTTCATTAGTCCCAGAGGGGCAGAGTCGGCAGGGGTCAACGCCAGGAGCCCAGACATAACCTTGCTCCCCCAGGGGAAGTGCCAGACATCAGCTCAAACAACAAACAGCTGAGACCATTGCTGAAAAGCAAGTGCTGGAGAGAACCCACAGGGAGTGAGACGCCAGGGAGCCAGACCCCTCCCCCACACCTCAGGAAACTGAAGATTATAATTCTAGACTCACAACCCCCAGAATAAGAAAGCTGGGACAGAAAGCCCTGAGACCCACAGATAGAAATTCATTGTTAAGCCAGCAAAAGGCAAACCAACATGAAGAAGAACACAAAAAAACCGAGGACAATAGATTCTTTTTAATGGAGACAGGCAGGATCAAAATATCAACATAGAAGAGGATAGCAATGACATGGTAGATACTTCAGATACCTCAAAAGCTAATATGAACTGGTCTCCAGCCCAAAAAAGCACTGCTGGAAGAGCTAAAGGAGGATTTTAAAAACCAAATTAGGGAGCTAAAAGAAAATATGGAAAAAAAGATTGGCGAAATGGCTACGGAGATTCAGAATCTAGAGAGAGAAAATCACACCCTAAGAGGCAAAATCAACCAATTGGAAAAGGAGACTCAAAAGCAAAATGTAAACACTAACTCATTCAAAATTAGACTTGAGCAAGTGGAAGCTAATGAATCTATGAGGCATCAAGAAGTAATAAAACAAAAGGTAAAGAATGAAAAAATAGAAAAAAATGTGAAATATCTGATTGGCAAAAAAACTGACCTGGAAAATAGATCCAGGAGAGACAATTTGAGAGTTATTGGTCTACCGGAAATCCACGATGAAAAAAAAAGCCTTGACAGTATCTTCGAAGAAATTATCAAAGACAACTGCCCAGAGGTCCTAGAACCAGAGCAAAATAGTCATTGAAAGAATTCACTGATCACCCCCTGAAAGAGATCCCAAACTGAAAACACCAAGAAATATTATAGCCAAATTTCAGAGCTATAAACTCAAGGAGAAAATACTGCAAGCAGCCAAAAAGAAGCAATTCAAATATCGTGGAACTACAGTCAGGATCACGCAGGATCTCTCAGCTTCCACATTAAAAGACAGGAGAAATTGGAATATGATATTCCAAAGGGCAAAGGAGCTGGGACTACAACCAAGGATCAACTACCCAGCAAAACTAAGCATAATTTTCCAGGCAAGGCGATGGACATTCAATGAAATAAGGGAATTCCAGACCTTCCTGATGAAAAGGCCAGAACTCAATGGAAAATTTGATCTCCAAATACAAAACTCAAGAGAGACATAAAAAGGTAACCAGGGGGAAAACCCCACAAACCTTATTAACCAATAAGGGCAGGTTGTTTACATCTTTATGTGGGATTATATCATCTTATGTATGTTTTTTATGTATATATATATATATATATATATATACACATATACATATACAAGTCATTCTTGTGAATGGTACAACTATTATGACAAATGAAAGGGATATACATAGGTTGTAAATGCCTGTATAAATTAACTGATGTAAAGATATAAAATATAAATTAGAGATATAAAGGGAGGGCTATGAGGGAAGTGGTAAGGAGGTAGTAGAAAAGGGTAAATTACACCAAAGGAAGTGGCATAAAAACATATTACAGTAGAGGGAAAGAAGGGAGGGAGAAGAGCAGTATTTGAGCTTTACTGTCATCTGATCTAGCTCAAGAAGGGAATAACATACTCTGATAAGTTTAGAAATCTAACTTGTCCTACGGGAAGTGGGAGGGTAAGGGGGGAAAAAGGGAGGGGGGTGGGCAGAAGGGAGAGGAGAAGTAGCAAGTGGGTAACGGTAAGATAAGGGAGGGGAATAAAGAGGGAGGGTTAACTGAGGAAAGCGGCAGTCAAAAGCAAAACTTTGTTGAGGAGGAGAAGGGGAAAGGGAGAAATAAAAGCATAAACAGGGGGAATTAGGATGGAGAAAAAGACACAGATAGAAATCATAACCCTGAACGTGCAGGGGATGAACATTCTCACAAAACAGAAGCAGATAGCAGAATGGATTAAAAACCATAATCCTACAATATGCTGTTTACAAGAAACGCATCTGAAACAGGGGGATACACATAGGGTTAAGGTAAAAGGCTGGAGTAAAATATATTGTGCCTCAGCTAAAGCAAAAAAAGCTGGTGTAGCAATCCTAATCTCAGACAAAGCAAAAGTAAAGATAGATCTAATTAAAAGAGATAAGGAAGGACATTATATCCTCCTAAAAGGCACCATAAACAATGAAGCAATATCATTGCTTAACATATATGCACCAAGTGGTAAGGCATACAAATTCTTAGAGGAAATGTTAAGGGAGTTACAGGAAGAAATAGACAGCAAAACTATAATATTGGGAGACCTCAACCTCCCCCTTTCTGAAGTTGATAAATTTAACCTCAAAATAGATAAGAAAAAAGTTAAGGAGGTAAACAGAATTTTAGAAAAGGCACATATGATAGACCTCTGGAGAAAACTGAATGGGGATAAAAAGGAATATACTTTCTTCTCAAAAGTACATGGCACATACTCAAAAATTGACCATGTACTAGGGCATAAAAACCTCACAATCCAGTGCAGAAAAGCAGAAGTAGTCAAAGCATCCTTTTCAGATCATGATGCAATAAGAATAATTTTTAAGAAAGTACCATGGAAAAATGAGCTAAAAACTAATTGGAAACTAAATAATTTAATTCTAAAGAATGAGTGGGCCAAAGAACAAATCAGAGAAACAATTAATAACTTCATTCAAGAGAATGACAATAATGAAACAACATACCAAAACTTATGGGATGCAGCAAAAGCAGTTCTTAGGGGAAGTTTTATATCTCTAAATGCCTACATGAATAAAATAGGGAAAGAGGAGATCAATGATCTGGGCATACAGCTGAAAAAGCTAGAAAAAGAGCAAATTGAAAACCCCCAATTAAATACCAAATTAGAAATACTGAAAATCAAAGGAGAGATTAATAAAATTGAAACCAAGAAAACTATTGAATTAATAAATAAAACAAAGAGCTGGTTTTATGAAGAAACCAATAAAATTGATAAACCTTTGGCCAATTTGATTAAAAAAAAGAAAGAAGAAAATCAAATGACCAGTATCATCAAAAATGAAAAGGGTGAGTTCACCTCTAATGAAGAGGAAATCAAAACAATAATTAGGAATTATTTTGCCCAACTGTATGCCCATAAATTTGACAACCTTAGAGATATGGATGAATATCTACAAAAACATAAACTGCCCAGGCTAACAGAGAAGGAAGTGAAATTTCTTAATGACCCCATATCAGAAAAAGAAATTGAGCATGCCATCAACGAACTCCCTAGGAAAAAATCTCCAGGGCCAGATGGTTTTACATGTAAATTCTATCAAACATTCAAAGAACAACTAATTCCAATACTTTGTAGACTATTTGGGAAAATAGGTGAAGAAGGAGTCCTACCAAATACTTTTTATGACACAAATATGATACTAATACCCAAACCAGGTAGAGTTAAAACAGAGAAAGAAAATTATAGACCAATTTCTCTAATGAATATTGATGCAAAAATTTTAAATAAAATATTAGCAAAAAGATTGCAGCAACTCATTACGAGAATAATACACTATGACCAGGTAGGATTTATTCCAGGAATGCAAGGCTGGTTCAATATTAGGAAAACTATTACATAATTGACCATATGAACAACAAAACTAGCAGAAACCATATGATCATCTCAATAGACGCAGAAAAAGCCTTTGATAAAGTACAACACCTATTCCTATTAAAAACACTAGAAAGCATAGGAATATGTGGAACCCTCCTCAAAATTATAAATAGCATCTACCTAAAACCATCGACAAGCATTATTTGTAATGGGGATAAACTAGATGCATTCCCAATAAGATCAGGGGTGAAACAAGGATGTCCATTATCACCCCTATTATTCAATTTGGTACTAGAAACATTAGCTGTAGCAATAAGAGAAGAAAAAGAAATTGAAGGAATTAGAATAGGAAAAGAAGAAAATAAATTATCACTTTTTGCAGATGATATGATGATTTATCTAGAGAATCCTAGAGAATCAAGTAAAAAACTACTTGAAATAATAAACAACTTTAGCAAAGTTGCAGGATATAAAATAAACCCACATAAATCCTCAGCATTCATATACATTACTGACAAAGCCCAACAGCAAGAGATAGAAAGAGAAATTCCATTCAAAGTTACTGAAGGCACTATAAAATATTTGGGAGTCTATTTGCCAAGACAAACCCAGGGCCTATATGAACATAACTATGAAACACTTTTCACGCGAATAAAATCAGATCTAAATAAATGGAGAAATATCAGTTGCTCATGGTTAGGCCGAGCTAATATAATAAAAATGACAATTCTACCTAAATTAATCTATCTATTCAGTGCCATACCAATCAAACTACCAAAAAATTTTTTTACTGAGCTGGACAAAATAATAACAAAATTCATTTGGAAAAACAAGAGGTCTAGAGTATCTAGGATATTAATGAAAAGACATGCTAGAGATGGTGGCTTAGCCACACCAGATATTAAACTGTACTACACAGCAGCAGTCATCAAAACTGCCTGGTACTGGTTAAGAAACAGGGGTGTGGATCAGTGGAATAGGATAGGTACACAAGTAGGTGAAATCAACAAGTTTAGCAATCTACTCTTTGATAAACCCAAAGAGGCCAGTTTCTGGGCTAATAATTCACTATTTCACAAAAACTGTTGGGAAAATTGGAAAATGGTAGGGCAAAAACTGGGCATAGACCAATATCTTACACCATATACCAAAATAAAGTCAAAATGGGTTCATGATTTAGGAGTAAAAGCTGATACTCTAAGTAATTTGGGAAAGCAAGGAATAGTTTACTTATCAGATTTGTGGAATAGTAAAGAATTCATGACCCAACAAGAGATAGAGAGCATTACAAAATGCAAAATGGATAATTTTGATTATGTCAAATTGAAATGTTTTTGTACAAAAAAAGCCAATGCAACAAGAATTAGGAGGGAAGCAGAAAATTGAGAGAAAATCTTTGCAACTAGTATCTCTGATAAAGGCCTCATTTCTAAAATATACAGGGAGCTGAGCCAAATATATAGGAATACAAGCCATTCCCCAATTGAGAAATGGTCAAAGGATATGAACAGGCAGTTTTCAGAGGAAGAAATTAAAGCTATCTACAGGCATATGAAAAAATGCTCTGGATCACTACTGATTAGAGAAATGCAAATCAAAACAACTCTTAGATACCACATCTCTCCTGTCAGATTGGCTAAAATAACAAAACAGGAAAATGATAAATGCTGGAAAGGATGTGGGGAAATTGGAACATTGTTGCATTGCTGGTGGAGTTGTGAGCTGATTCAGCCATTTTGGAGAGCAGTTTGGAACTATGCCCAAAGGGCTATAGAAATGTTCATACCCTTTGACCCAGCAATACCACTTCTAGGGTTGTATCCCAAAGAAATCACACAAGCGGGAAAAGGACCCATTTGTACAAAAATATTTATAGCAGCTCTTTTTGTGGTAGCCAAGAATTGGAAATCAAAGGGATGCCCATCAATTGGGGAATGGCTGAACAAGCTGTGGTATATGAAGGTGATGGAATACTATTGTGCCATAAGAAATGGGGATGATGCAGACTTCGTAACAACCTGGAAAAACCTACACGACATAATGCTGAGTGAGCGGAGCAGAGCCAGGAGAACGTGGAGCACAGCCACAGATATATGGATCCCGTGAGGACCAACCCTGACATACTGCGCTCTTCTCAGCAACCTAAGGGGCAAGGACAACTCCAGGGGACTCAAGATGGAGAATGCTGTCTTCATCCAGAGAAAGAACTGTGAAGTTTGAATACAGATCGAGGCGCACTACATGATCGCCTTTTTTTTGCTTCTCTTTTGTTTTTTTGGGTTGGGTTTTTTTTTTTTTTGGTTCTATTTCTTCTTTCTCATGATTCATTCCATTGGTCAAAATTCTTCTCCACGACTTGAATAGTGCATAAATTAATTCAATGCGAAATTATACATGACAGTTATATGAGATTCCATGCCGTCTTGGGGAGGGAGGGGGGAGGGAGTGGAGAAAATCTGGAACTCAAAACTATGTAGAACCGTGTGTGGTAAACTAAAAATAAATAAAGAAATTTAAAAAAAATAAGGTGAGGCAGGAAACCACAAAAAAAAGATATAAACAGATAGATAGATAGGTAGATAGATAAATAGATGAATAAAAAAATATTCTGCATTCATTGCCAATCATAATAACATCAATACTAGTCTTACCTGATAATAGCACAACATGGAATTATGTTTTTGATCATCATTTTTCTTTTATCCATATAAGCCAATGTCTTTTTATGTTCTCTCCTAGGCTTTGTGTTACAGGATGTGAGTTTTAAAGTACAGCAACAAAAAAGATCTGATATAAATATTATTGAAATATAGTTTTTTATTATAAATATTTTGAGCTTGTGTTTACTGAATTATCCTGTCCCTGCCCTTACCTTGGCCCATGTTAACAGAGAAGGTGTAAATTCTTGTTTTAAATGCTTATGGTCCATAAGTTTAAATGTTCTAAGAACTCTCTTATTGGGCAGGTAGGTGGCCCAGTGGTAGTGGATAGGGGGCCAGGCCCAAGTTCAGGAAGACTCATCTTCCTGAGTTCAAATTTGGCTTCAGAAATTTACTAGTTGTGTGACCCTGGGCAAGTCACTCAAAGAGTGAGAACACAACTAAATGACAATTTTTCAAAGCAGTATGATCTAAGGAGGGGTGTGCACAGCAGAAGGTAAAAAAATACCCTTACTTTTAAAAAGGATTCTGCATTCATTGTCAATCATAATCACATCAATACTTATTTTACCTGATGATAGTGCTACATGGAATCATATTTTTGATCCTCATTTTTCTTTTATTCATTCAAGCCACTATCTTTTCATGTTCTCTCCTAGGCTTTGTGAATTTAATTTACAACAAAGGCCTGTTATAAACTTTATTGAAATTAAGTTTTTATCACAAGTATTTTGGGCTGGTGTTTACTAACTTATCCAGTCCCTGCCCTTACGTTTCCACAGGGAACAGAGAAGAAATAAACTGTTGTTTTTTAATTGCTTTGAGTCCATGGCTTTGTGTGTTCTAAGAACTGTCTCATGGGGTAGGTGAAGAGAGTGCTGGCCTGAACTGAGGAAGATTCATCTTCCTGAGTTTAAATCCAGTCTCAGAAATTTACTAGCTGTGTGAACCTGGACAAGTCAGTTAAAGAGCCAGAACATGACTAAAGGATAGTTGTTCCAAGGTAGTATGATGTAAGGAGGGGTATGTTGACTACTCTCCTGGCCCCTGCTCTGATCTATGATTGACCACAAGCACTCTTTTCTGCCCTGCTCCACTGTGACCACAAGCTTTGAGGTGCTAGTGCTCCTCCTCAACCTAGGACTGCCAGGCGGGATTGTGACGCAAATCTGAGGATGGGCAAAGCACCATAGGTGTGCCCCATTTCCGGCAAAGAAAGCCCTTACCACCTGGGGGCTGAAGGCTCTGAGAGAAGCCACTGCTGATGCCAAATGGCACCCAAGTGCTGCTCCAGATTTGGGGGGAGGCAGTCTGCACTGTGGTCTGCTCTGGACTGCACACTACTCTCAACCCACTGTGACAGGCCTTTCCTGCCCACCTGCTAAGTTGTCTTGTGCTACAAAATTATTTCAATTGCTCCTTTCGTGGGTTCTGCTGCTCCAGAATTTCTTTTGGAGCATTATTTAAAGGTGTTCTGAAGGGTTTGGGGGAGACCTTATGCGAGTCCCTGCCTTTTCTCTGACACCTTGGCTCCCTTTCCACAAGGGCTGATTTAAAAAAAAATGTCAGAGGATGAATGCTAACAATGAATAAGATTTAATGAGAGGCAGTGTTGCATTGTGGGTACAGAGCCAGCCTAAAAGCCAGGAAGAGGCATTCAAATCCTGACTCTGACATTTCAGCTCTGTCACCTGGGACAAGGAGCTTAACCTCTCTGTACCCCTGGCAACTCTGAGAATTTAAGTGGCAGAGAAGGAGCTGACATATATGTGTGGTGGCTCCCTTTGGCCTTGAATACAACATCATAGGGGTCAGCTCAAAAGTACAATGATTTCCCAGAGTTTAACAGAGTCTAAAGGCAATTTCAAAAATAGCTCATTTCTTTTAATAAGGATTTAGGATTTGTGTATCTCGGCTTGTCCCTCTTCCTTCCCATTCAGCAAAGAACAATAAAACGCTGCCTACAAACGGTCATCATGTGGGCAGCCACCATCGTTGGCCTGCAGTGTCACCTCACCAGCAGCTCCCAACAAGTCTACAGGAAGGCCATTCTCCACTCCTGATTCAAAACTCCACAATCAATACAATCTCAAGACATTCACCCTTCCATCATCATCCAGAGCTGGGCTAATCAACTCAGAGCCTGGATTTGGCCATCCACCCCTCCCCCATGCCTCTCCTTTTTCTTCTTCCACAGCCCCTGCTCAGGCCCGTGTCCTCCAGAGTGCTAGTGGGGTAGGGAGAGGGAAGGAAAGGTTATCTCCCAAGGCCCGTGCTCTGGGGTCCTGGGAAACCACTCCTGTCACTGCTACTTGCCTGTTCTCTTTCAGGCCTCTAGGGAGGCAGAGAACCATAGCCACCACAAGTACACATCCAATCACTATCTCAGTACCCCAAAACTTCATACTTTCCTTTTAATCTTCAGATCCTGCAATGACTAGGCCATTTTGTAACAATCTGCTAGCAGCTACTGTGACTGTGTAAGACCAACAACAGCCAGCACAAAGAAGGTTCTTTTGATTTGCTTTTCTTTTTTTTAAATTTTTATTTATTTAACATATTTAGTTTTCAGCACTGATTTTCACAAGAGTTTGAATTACAAATTTTCTCCCCATTTCTACCCTCCCCCCCCACTCCAAGATGACGTATATTCTGGTTGCGCTGTTCCCCATTCAGCCCTCCCTTCTGTCACCCCACTCCCCTCCCATCCCCTTTTCCCTTCCTTTCTTGTAGGGCAAGATAAATTTCTACGCCCCATTGCCTGTGTATCTTATTTGCTAGTTGCATGCAAAAACTTTTTTTTTTGTTTTTGAACATCTGTTTTTAAAACTTTGAGTTCCACATTCTCTCCCCTCTTCCCTTCCCACCCACCCTCCCTATGAAGTCAAGCAATTCAACATAGGCCACATGTGTATCATTATGTAAAACCCTTTCACAATACTCATGTTGTGAAAGACTAACTATATTTTGCTCCTTCCCAACACATCCCCCTTTATTGAATTTTCCCCTTTGACCCTGTCCCCTTTGCAAAATATTTGTTTTTGATTACCTCCACCCCCATCTGCCCTCCCCTCCATCATCCCCCCCCTTTTTTTTAATCTTCTTCCCTCTTCTTTCCTGTGGGGTAAGATACCCAATTGAGTATGTATGGTATTCCCTCCTCAGGACAAATTTGATGAGAGCAAGATTCACTCATTCCCCCCTCACCTGCCCTCTCCCCTCCTCCCACAGAACTGCTTCCTCTTGCCATCTTTATGCGAGATAATCCACCCCATTCTATCTCTCCCTATCTCCCTCTCTCAATATATTCCTCTCTAATCCCTTAATTTGATTTTATTTCTTTTAGATATCTTCCCTTCATCTTCAACTCACCCTGTGTCCGCTCTCTCTCTCTCTCTCTCTCTCTCTCTCTCTCTCTCTCTCTCTCTCTCTCTATGTATATATATATATACACACACATACATATATACATACATGCACATTCACTTATATATATATACACACATAAACATATATATATGTATGTATATATGTATATATGCATATTCCTTTCAGCTACTATGATATTGAGGTCTCATGAATCATACACATCATCATTCTATGTAGGAATGTAAACAAAACAGTTCAACTTTAGTAAGTCCCTTATGATTTCTCTTTCTTGTTTACCTTTTCATGCTTCTCTTGATTCTTGTGTTCAAAAGTCAAATTTTCTATTCAGCTCTTGTCTTTTCACTGAGAAAGCTTGAAAGTCCTCTATTTTATTGAAAATCCATATTTTGCCTTGGAGCATGATACTCCGTTTTGCTGGGTAGGTGATTCTAGGTTTTAATCCTAGCTCCATTGACCTCTGGAGTATCGTATTCCAAGCCCTTCGATCTCTTAATGTAGAAGCTGCCAGATCTTGGGTTATTCTGATTGTGTTTCCACAATACTCAAATTGTTTCTTTCTGGCTGCTTGCAGTATTGATCTGCTTTTCTATTGGAAGCAACTGTAAGGGGTTAACAATCTCACTTTAATCACACATACATATGTCATTCACTTGGTTCAGGGGAAAAAGCCAGCATCCTGGACTTCAGAGCAAATACAAACATATTACAAATCTGTACTATATAAACAAAGCAAATAAACAAAAACAACAGATAGGCCTCTCATCTGTCTGAACAAATCACAGTTGTTACCAAAGAAGAAACAATGGGTGTGGGTTAGCAAAGCCGGAGGGCAGTTACAAAGACTTGCCCAGAGTCTCAACTCTTTCCATGAGTGAGACCCCAAAAGTCAAACACCAACCTCAGACCTTATGTACCCCTCTCAGGGCCCTGGGGCACCTGATTACCTCAGTGCTGAAAAGCACTCAAAGAAAGAACAGTGAAATTTGACATTTAGGGTGTGGGAAACTTAGTTAATCCCTAGTACCACTATATACACTTTCTCCAGTCAATGACTCCCAGTTGTCTTAGTACTGAGAAACATTCCAAGACAAGATCCCACTTTACCAGCCCCATTCAAACAAAGGCCATAATCCTTAAGGCACTTAAGAAAAGAACAGCAAAAAGCCCCACACTGATTGGGACTTCCCTGATTTTCCTATCATTCTGCCGTATAGTAATTTTCCTGACTCCTCACCTTCCTTTTCAACTTCCTTTTGTCTGTTCTTTTGAGCTCCCTGAGGGCTGAGAGAGTATTCCTTTTTTTTTCATATTTGTATCCCCAGAGCTAAGAATTGTACCTGGCACATAGTAGGCACTTAATAAATGGTTATTGACTCACAGATTAAGTTTCTATAACCACAATTTGACATTTTGTCTTCTATGACTCTATCTGTTGCTTGATTAGTCTTGAACTCTTCCCCTATCCATAGACCTGAAAGGTGATTTCTCCCTTGGTGCTCTAATTTAGTTATTTTGTCACAATGTATATCAAAGTCATGTATGTATTTGGAGATTATCTTAGTACATAATGTAAGACGTTGGCTCTAAAGTATTTTTTGAAAGAGTTCTGTCTATTTTCCTAGTATTTGTCTTCAATATTGAGTACTTCCCAAAGTAAATGGAGTCTCTCAGTTTATCAGGTACTATGTTGTGTTGATTGTTTGCTCCTGTATACTAGGTATTTTGATCTGTTTCATTGACAAACCTCTCAACTGCTTATTCAACACCAGGTAATTTTCTTGACTATTGCTTTAAATACAGTTTGTGATCTTGTACTGACAGGCCCCTTCCTTGACCTTTTCTTTTTATTATTACCACTGAGATCCTTGACCTTTTCTTCATCGATGAGAAAATGGATATTATTTCTCTCACTCTATGAAACATAACTTTGGTGGTCTGATTGGTACAGTATGGTTTAAGTAAATTACATTAAATGATGTTGGCAGTTTGAGTGTAATGGCTCCACCTATCTATGAGCAGCTAGCATCCATTCTAGTATTCAATCCATCTTCATTTCAGCAGTGTTTTGTACTTGGATTCACCATGGCAGATACATATACAAATATTGTATAGCTTTTGTAGTTGCTTTGAGTGTAGTTTCTCTTTCTAGTTCTTCGTGCTAGTTTTATTTGGTGAAGTGCAGAAATGATGATGATTTAGGTGAATTAATTAAGTATCCTGAAACTTTACTGACTTCATCAATTACTTGGATGTTTTATTTGACTATTTAGGGTTTTCTAAGGAAATCACCACGTCACCTGCAAAAGTTGATGCTATACTTTCCTCTTTGTCTGTTATCATTCTCCTCCCTCTTTTGTCTTAATACAAAAGCTAGCATTTCAAGAACTTTGTGAAATAATAGTGTCAATAATGAGCATCTTTCCTTTAATCATGATTTTACAGGAAAGGCCTCTAACTTTTTCTTCATAATGTAATTAATGTGCTTGTATTTAGATAGGTATTATTCACTAGGTTAAAACAGTTCCATTTACTACCAAGCTTTCTAGAGTACTTAAGACAAATGGGAGTTGGATTTTGTCAAAAGACTTTGTGACCTCTTAATATAGTCATATATTTATTTTATTTGTATTACTAAGTTGATTTAATATATTTACAATCTGTCTGAAGTTGAATGAAACCTACATTTTTGTGGATGCTATTGTTCATTCATTTCAGTCCTGTCTGACTCCTTATGACCCTATTTCAGATTTTCTAGTACTTTATCATTTCCTTCTCCAGATCATTTTATCAATGATGAAACAGAGGCAAACGGGTTAAGTGATTTGCTCAGGGTCACAAAACTAGTAAGTTTCTGAGATAAGATTTGAACTCAGATCTTCCTGACTCCAGGCTAGCAGTATAAACCCCATGTGGTCATGGTCTGTAATGTTTCAAATATGTTGCGTTGTTGCCTAATATTTTATTTAAAAGTTGTGTGTCTATGTTTATTCAGAATATGGTTTTGTAGTTTTGTTTCTATTCCTTGTCTTTCCCTTCTTTAGGTATGAAGGCCATGATTGTACCATAGAAAGAGACTGGAAGAATGGCTGCTTTTCCATTAATTGCAAAAAACTTTTATATTATCAGCATGACTAGAATGTCCTTATGACTTTGGTGTCATAATTTTCCTAGAGTCTTACAAGTCTCAGATCAAATCTCTCCTCCTTCAGGTCCCTGTTCTTCCCATACAAGGTAGGGCCCCTTCCGCCCGGCTTCTGGTCTCGATGGTCCACGCCGTTCAGGCTGGGTTCTGCTCCACTCCGTTCCCAGCTCCCAGCTCCGTGTGGGATAGACCTCATCCAGCGACCATCCAGGCTATCCTGGGCTGAATCCCTGTTTCCCTCTGCTATTTTGTGGGTTCTGCAGTTCTAGAATTTGTTCAGAGTCATTTTTTACAGGTTTTTGGAGGGACATGGTGGGGAGCTCATGCAAGTCCCTGCTTTCCAGCCGCCATCTTAGCTCCACCCCATGTGATCTATTCTTATCCCATTTCTCCCCAGTTCAAAAATGATTCATTTAATTGAAAGTTCTTTTAGTTTTGCCCAACAGAATGCCATACAAGTGACTCTTTTTTGTCCTATCATACACCTGCAGTGACTGGAACACTATTTAATACTATATTATTATCTACAAAAGTCCAGAAAATTATCTTCATGGTTTCCACTTCATTTAAATCATTCCATTTTCCAACATCTATCTATAGTGAAGTTTTTCATAAGACCAGTAAGGGGATTCTAATAAATCAAAATAGCTAAAAACTATTTCATCATTCCTTCTGTCTGAGAAGAGATGTAAGTTCATCTCTTGAATGATATTTTCCAGCAAAATATTTCAGGGAGATCATTAAATGTATTGTTTTATCAAATGGAATATATTAATACTTATCTCATTTTAATCTACTTGAGATTCATGCATTCCAGTAACAATCCTTAGATTTTCCAAAGTGTGTATGATACACTGATTGATTTTTGTTCTTTCTGAATGTTAGTTGATGGTGACTTCAACGTAAGTGAATTTAATGAAAGTTCTTCAAAATTTAAATCACTGATGGAAAACTTTCCAAAAAATTAATGCTGCTTAATCTCAGGTCTAGAATCTGGAAGACCTGAGTTAAAATTTGGCATCAGATAGTTACAAGCTTGTGAACCTGGGCAAGTCATTGCAGTAGCAATTTAGACTTGAAGATCTTTCCCACCCATTGTTAGGCCATGTGATCTCCTTGCATCACAGGATGCCTAAGTCTCATGTGGGAGGATGAGCTTCCTGACAGGAAAAGGACGTTAAGTCACAGGAAATGGAGAGAGAGAGAGAGAGAGAGAGAGAATAAGAGATTGCGCACTGTTATGGCTGTTAATGAATATTCTGACTTTCAGAGTTGAAGTAAAGAAAGTTGGCCTCTGATAGCTGAGCAGTCTAACACCTGTCCTGTGAGTTTGTTTTTGGGAAGACCCCAGCAGGGGGTCTGAGAGGTTTTGGGATGGTGAGGCGCCATGTTATGATATTATTTATTGGGTGCTTCACTGTTGTAATGAAATGGCCAGGTGGCTTATGGGATATGGTTCTCTGGTGTCTGAATAAATGGTTTATTTCTTCTACCTTCTATGCGGAGAGTCTTATATACTTTGTGATACAGAACCACATAGGCATTTCACAATTATCACCTACATTTTTATGATACAGTTGTTAATCTTGTTTGCCTCATTTTCCTCATCTGTAAAATGAGCTGGAAAATAACCTGGCAAACAACTTCATTGTCTTTGCCAAGAAAACCTCAAATGGGGTCACAAAGTATTCAAAACAATGAAAGACCAGAATAATAACAGTCTCTTTACAAAGGCTAATTAGGAAACAAATGAGCAAACATTCATATGTAACACTGGATGAATATGACATGTAGTACTAGCAGCTCTCAAAGAATAAACCACTCATATCTGTCCCTGTACTAGATTAATTTTATTATTTCAATGTCAACTTCTTTAGCTAAAATTCTAATTTCATTTGAGTTTTTAAAATTAGATTAATGATAAACAGAATGGGTTTCATTCAGATATATTTTAAATGATTTTCAAAAATTTTATTGAGTAAATTGCTAAATGATAATTACAATCAATGATTTGAATAGAGCCAAAAGAGGAATTTAAGAATATTTTCTAACAACTGCCTAGCTATTCCAAATATTCTTCCCAGCACTGGAGAACAGTACAATAAGAGCAAGATGTAAAATTTCAACTTCTGATAGTGTTGTTTTGCAGACATATGTTAGGTCTGATTCTTCTTGGCCCCATCTGGGGTTCTCTTAGAAAAGATACTGGAATGGTCCGCCATTAACTTCCCCAGCTCATTTAGCAGATGAAGAAACTGAGGCAAGCAAAATTCCATGACTTGTCCAGGGTCACTCACACAGCTAGCAAGTGAATGAATCCAGATTTAAACTCAAGAAGGTGATTCTTCCTGATTCCAGACTATGCACTCTATCTACCAGACAACCTAACTGTGCCTAGCACATAGGAAATACTTAACAAATGCTTCCTCTCTGCCAGGATGACTTGTAGGAGCCTCTGGGAGCAGGCTTTGGCACAACACAGTCTTAGTCAAACTTTGATGTTTCATTTTACAACTTTCTAAGTGGAGCTAAGCCAATTTCTTTGACTTATTCCTTCCAAATTTTGCTCTAAGGAATGGAAGTATTAGCAGTAAGCAAGTAACATTAATATTTAACCAAGGGACCAGGTACACTGTAGTGTGATGTCTGCTCAGTGGGGTCTCCACTGCTATTATGTCTTCTACTTGTATCATATCTCCTGTGATGAGTGTGAATTCCCATTTACACTGAAGAGTTCCATTACTTCCTTTACAGCACAAATCATCAATTTCCTTTGAGTCTCTTCTGGCTTCCTTAACAGCTAGTGAGTAGTCAAATGTGCTAAAAGTCCAGTTAAAAATAGTGTTTGGAAAGGGTTAAAATGTAATACTAGTTATAATATCTGGAATGATCCTAAGAGGGTGAGGTTTCCACAAAGTTTTCAGTGAGGTGCAATATTCTGTTTCGACACATGATGTCAACAGAGTCCAGGTTACACACCAAAATGCTAGATATTATTCAGTAAAAGTTTCTTAAGCAGATTAAATGATTAAGGCCAGGTCCCCCTGGAGGAAAAAAAAAAGAGAAACACTACTTGAGAGTAGCCTCTCATCTCCTCTCTCCTCCTCTCATCTCGTCTTGTCTCCTCCCCTCTGCTCTCCTCTCCACTCTTTTGCTCTCCTCTCCTCTCCTTTACTCTTAAGGCTAGGTAAGATATGAGACAAAGAATGGCCCCTTTTACCTAGTTAAAAAAAGAAATCAGTCAAGGAGGGAAAGAACCTCAGGATATCTGGTAAAAATTCATTTCTTAACCGCCCTTAATCACTGAATGGGCATTGCCTCAGTCAAATTGAAACTTGGAAAAGCCCTTAGCTTAAAAAGCCAAAGTGTCTCCCTGCATCCAGGGCCATCTCCACTCATCAGAATTTATACATTGCTACTATACTCAGGTGGCTCTGGAGAAGAAAATGAAACTGATGACTTTCTATAGCACTGCCTCCTTTAAATCCAAGTCAATTGCAAGTCATGGCATCACTTTCCTGATGCTATGGTCCTGTTCGAGATGGAAGGACAAACAAAAACAACTTTGAAAACTCCTGAAAATTTCACAATCAGTTCTTGGAAGACTTTAGAAACTGATTCCAACTGGTAGGACTGTTTTAATCACAATTTGATATTTGATTCAAAAACTTCCTTCAATTTTCAAATCAACCACTTTCTTGTTTTTCCCCAGTTTTGCTTTTGTGAATGGGGAATTAATGTTACCCAGGGTGAGGCAATGTAGAATGAAGCCTGTTCCATTTTCACTCCACTGCTATAACTTAACCTTTCTTATCACTGCTGACAAGATAAAGTATGTAAAGGATAATTTCATTGGTGAAGAATTAGGCTGAATTCATCTTTTAAATGAAAGAATGCATTATGTACATCAGTTGATAAATACAGGATTTCATTTGTCTCCATTGTACCTTTCTAATGAGCATGTGAGTTTTCAGAAGTGCAAAAATGCAGCAAGAACATGGATTAAAATGGGAGAAAATGTAATACCAAGTTTTGGACGTGCGATGGCAGACAAAAACTGTAATATCTGAAGTTTCCACAAGGCGGCAGGCATACCTCAAAAGATTCAATGAATTGCAACATTTTCACTGGACACCAGATGTCACCGAAAGACCATGGTATCTAACTCTAAATCAATGAATTGTTTAAAAAACTTTTCTTAAGTCCCTCCTATATTTTAGGGACTGCTCTCAGTGCTCAAAATACAAAGACAAAAATGAGGCCCTCTGTGGCAAGAAAACATATGCACATACACGTCTATACAAAAAACGGGAAAAAGAAAGAGCAATGGGGTGAGGTCTAATAATTAGAAGGGACCATATTAGTCAGTCAACAAGCAGTTATTTAGTGCCTTCTATGTGCCAGACTCTGTGCTCAGTGCTGAGGGTGGAAAAAGAAGGTCAAAAAGATTTTCATGCCTCAACCAGCTCACAATCTGATTGGAGAATCAAAAAAGAAAAAGAAAAGAAAAATGAAGCTGTAGAAAGATAAATTTCAATTAATTTAAAGAGGGAGAGCACTAGAATTGAGAGAGTTTGGGATAGGCTTCAAATCAAAACCAAGTTGTTAAATGTAATTAAAAAAAACATAGGAGTCAGTAGAGTGAAGAAGGAAAACCATTTCGGGCTTGTTGGATAGGTAGAGAAAATGACTGCAGTCAAGAGATGGAGTGTCTTGGTCATTGAAAAGCAAGGAAACTACTGTCATAAGATCAGAGAATAAGTGTGAGGGAGTAAAGTATAAGAATACAGGAAAGATTGGAGGTGGCTAGCTTATAAAGGGCATTGAATGCCTCACACAAGATTTAGTATTTCATCCTTGAGGTGATATAGAGGAATTTGAGTTTATTGAGTAGGGGGATAACATTGTTAGAAGTGTTTTAGGAAAATCACTTTGGTGGCTGAATGGAGACTGCATTAGAATGAGGAGAAACTTGGGGTAAGGCAGACACAAGTACATGCTCTTGCAATGCAAGAGTAGGGCATGTATGAGGTGATGAAAGCTTGCAGGAGAATGATGGCACATTTTTTCTTTGTTTTTGGGGTTGTTTTTTTTTTTTTGGATAGGGGATGGCAAGCCAATTGGACTTTACCCAAGGTCCCACAGCTAGTAAGTGTCTCAAGTGTCCAAGGCCTGATTTGAACTCGGGTTGTCCTGACTCCAGGGCCAGTGCTGTACTCACTACGTCACCTAGCTGCTCCAGTGGCACTGTGAGAGGAGAAAAGTGGGCATATTGTAGAAGGCTTTAGGCACTGATTTGACATGTGGAGTGAGAGATTGTAGATAGTCAAGGAAAACACCTAGGTTGTTAACTTGAGGGAATGAGAGGTGATGGTGGATTCTATAGTAATATAGATGACAGGAGGGGATTAATGAGGATGGATGAGTTTTGTTTGATTTGAAGATCTCTATTGGACATCCCATTCCAAATTTCTAAAAGACAGTTGAAGGTGCAAGTTAGAAGTGAGGGTGAGTAGACAGGTTGGGGCAGGATAGGAAGAATGAATGGTGTCAATTGTTTTCTGTAAAAGAGGAGGCAAGATTATCAGCTGAGAGCTTGGGACCCACAAGGGGATTGAGAAGGGACAAAAAGGTTTGAAACAGCTGCTATGGAGAGTGAAGATAGTGAGTTGATAAGACAGACAGTTGATAAGACAGTAGGATTTCTGAGCAGCAACGATGGTGCAGGTGAAGCTGTGTCCCATAAAATTGTAGCAGATCCAGCTGGAATGGTAATGCGATTTTCTCCACCTTCATTCGACAGCACAATTGGAAGAGAAAAAGTGGCTGGTGGAATGAGACATCCCAGTCTGAGGCTTGGCAAATCATCATTAGTGAAATGATAAGGAGGCTAGGGACAGAAGTGAAGTGAAGGGGGCGGAGCCAAGATGGCGGCTGGAAAGCAGGGACTAGCGTGAGCTCCCCGCCAAGTCCCTCCAAAAACCTATAAAAAATGGCTCTTAACCAATTCCAGAACTGCAGAACCCAAAATATAGTGAAGGGAAGCAGGGCTCTAGCCCAGGACAGCCTGGATGGTCTCTGGGTAAGGTCTATCCCACATGGAGCTGGGAGAGAGCGGAGTGGAGCTCAGCGTGGGCGGCTCAGACCAACCAGACCAGGAGCCGGGCAGAGCATGCCCTAGCACCCTGAATCAGTGAGCTGCAGCAGTTACCAGATTTCTCAACCCACAAACACCAAAAACAACAGAGAAGGTTAGTGGGAAAAACTGCGGGAGTGGAAGGAGTTCGAGTTCGCGTTTCGGCCACCGCCTCGGGAGCAGCTACAGAACTACAGCTGCAGTTGCTTCCGGCCCCAGGCCCACCTGGTGGGAGCAATTAAGTGGTGGATCAGAGCAGGAGTGAAGAGCCTGCTGAAGATCTAAGCCCAATTGGGGTTGGGGGTTCTTGGGGAAGGAGGAGTGCTGGTGTGGCAGAGCTGCCACATCCCCCCAAACTTGGGACATAGTTCTCATTACTCTATGAGCAGTCATACCCCACTGAAAAACTCAAGGGTCAAGTTACTAGGCTGGGAACATGGCCAGGCAGCAAAAACGCACCCAGATTCAGTCTCAGAATTTAGAATCTTACTTTGGTGACAAAGAAGACGAAAATATGCAGCCAGAAGAAGTCAACAAAGTCAAAGAGCCTACAACAAAAGCCTCGCAGAAAAACATGAACTGGTCTCAGGCCATGGAAGAGCACAAAAAGCAAGTTAGGGAAGTAGAGGAAAAATTGGGAAGAGAAATGAGAAGGATGCGAAAAAACCATGAAAAACAAGTCAATGACTTGCTGAAGGAGACCCAAAAAATATTGAGAAATATACCGAAGAAAACAACACCTTAAAAAATAGACTAACTCAAATGGCAAAAGAGCTCCAAAAAGCCAATGAGGAGGAAAAAGCCTTGAAAGGCAGAATTAGCCAAATGGAAAAGAAGGTCCAAAAGACCACTGAAGAAAATACTACCTTAAAAATTAGATTGGAGCAGGTGGAAGCTAGTGATTTGATGAGAAATCAAGATATTATAAAAGAGAACCAAAGGAATGAAAAAGTGTAAGACAATGTGAAATATCTCATTGGAAAAACCACTGACCTGGAAAATAGATCCAGGAGAGAAATTGAAAGAATCCACCAATTGCCTCCTCAAATAGATCCCCAAAAGAAATCTCCTAGGAATATTGTTGCCAAATTCCCGAGCTCCCAGTTCATGGAGAAAATACTGCAAGCAGCCAGAAAGAAACAATTTGAGTATTGTGGAAACATAATCAGAATGATACAAGATGTAGCAGCTTCTACATTAAGAGATCGAAGGGCTTGGAATATGGTATTCTGGAGGTCAATGGAGCTAGGATTAAAACCAAGAATCACCTACCCAGCAAAACTGAGTGTCATGCTCCGAGGCAAAATATGGACTTTCAATAAAATAGAGGACTTTCAAGCTTTCTCAGTGAAAAGACCGGAGCTGAATAGAAAATTTGACTTTCAAACACAAGAATCAACAGAAGCATGAAAAGATAATCAAGGAAAAGAACGAGAAAAAGAAATTGCAAGGGACTTACTAAAGTTGAACTGTTCTGTTTACATTCCTATGTGGAAAGATGATGTATATGATTCATGAGACCTCAGTATTAGGGTAGCTGAAGGGAATATGCATATATGTATATATATATGTTTATGCATATATGAGTGTGTATGTATGTATATGTGTATATATATATATATATACACACATATATAAGAGAGAGAGAGAGAGTGAGAGAGAGAGTGGGCACAGGGTAAGTTGAAGATGAAGGGAAGATATCTAAAAGAAATTAAATCAATTTAAGGGATGAGAGAAGAATTTATTGAGAGAGGGAGGTAGGGAGAGATAGAATGGGGTAAATTATCTCGCATAAAAGTGGCAAGAAAAAGCAGTTCTGTAGGAAGAGAAGAGAAGGTATGTGAGGGGGAATGAGTGAATCTTGCTCTCATCAGATTTGACCTGAGGAGGGAATACCATACACACTCAATTGGGTATCTTACACCACAGGAAAAAAGGAGGAAGAAGATAAAAAAGAGGGGATGATAGAAGGGAGGGAAGATGGGGGAGGAGGTATCAAAAACAAACACCTTTGAAAAGCAACAGGGTCAAGGGAGAAAATTGGATAAAGGAGGATAGGTTAGGAAGGAGCAAAATATAGTTAGTCTTTCACAACATGAGTTTTATGGCCTATGTTGAATTGCTTGACTTATTAGGGAGGTTGGGTGGGAAGGGAAGAGGGGAGATAATTTGGAACTCAGAGTTTTAAAAACAGATCTTCAAAAACAAACAAAAAAAGCTTTTGCATGCAACTACAAAATAAGATACACAGGTAATGGAGCATAGAAATTTATCTTGCCCTACAAGAAAGGAAGGGAAAAGGGGATGGGAGGGGAGTGGGGTGACAGACAGGAGGGCTGACTAGGCAACAGGGCAACCAGAATGTACACCATCTTGGAGTGGGGGGGTAGAAATGGGGAAAAATTTGTAATTCAAACTCTTGTGATAATCAATGCTGAAAACTAAATATATTAAATAAATTAAATAAACAAAAAAATTCATTATTGGAGATTTCTTTAATTATTTCTTGATCTCTTATAATTTCACTGGCTTCAGTTTGTCTAGTTCTAGTTTTCAAGGTGTTGTCTTCCTCCTTGAGATTCTGGATCTCCTTTTCTAATTGGTTGACTTTCCTTTCATAACCTTCTTGTTTTTCTTGGATTTTTTTTTGTTTTTTAGTTTTTTCCTCCACTTCTGTCATATGATTTTTAAAGCCTTTTTTTAAAGATCTTGTATATATTCTTTCTGGATAGGTTACCATTTGATGTTACTCTTTGGGGTTTGCTTTACTTCAATATCCTCCCCTGAGGATGAACCCCAGTCATCTCTATTCCTGTAATAAGTTTCTATGGTGGGATTCTTTCTCTTTTGCCTGTGCATTTTTTTGAAGTTGGGATTCAGTCAGGGGCATCACTATCTAGGCAAAGCTGGATAGTGTTATCAGCCTCCCGGCTAGTATACGAAAGATTGAGATTAAGTGAAAGACATGGGGGCACTCCTACCCCACAGCAAGAAGGGGAATCTCAGATAGCAGGAGACCAAACTGACTCAAATGAGAACTTTTCTATTAATGTGGCTAGGAGCAACAGGAGACCAAATAAGCCAAGAGTGCATTTCAACCCAGCCCAGAAAGAGCCTGACTGCCTGCTTCGTCCTAGCCGTGGTGGCAGAGGAAGTGAGTGGGGGGAAAATGAGACAACGTTAGGGGCTGAGGCACAAAATACTACTGGTGTTCAGGATGTCCCTCACACAGAGAATAGGAGATGGTTAAATGATCAGACAAGGGCTCGACCCATACAAAGGAGGAAGACAGAAACCCGAGGTGAAGATTCAGTTACAAGGGAAATTCAGGAAGATTTCTCACCGCAAGAGGTCACAGATATTTTGAGTAGATTCAGCCAAAGAATCGGAGAACCATTAATATCTTGGATGGTAAGACTCAGTGATCAAGGGGCCAGTGGAATATCAGTAGATAGGACAGACTGTATGAGATTCATAGGTATCAGCCATGATCCTCTAGTTCAATAAGCTTTTAGGGAACATCATCAGCAAGGAGATGGTGATAGCAGGACTACTCTGTTGGCGTTAGCCGCTGTGGGATGCAATAAGAGATATGCTACTTATTCTATGTGGCCCACTGAGCACAGACCCTGGTATTCACTTAGAGATTGTATCATGAGACTAAAGGAGGAGGTAATGAAGACTGCTATTATGATAGGAACCGCAGACAAATATTACAATGATCCAATGGGACTGCCTCATAGGAATTTAATAATTAGGACAGCTCCCCCTGCTTATAAACAACTAATTTTGAATTTATTACTTGGGGAAGTAGGGAGCCGTCTTACAACAGTGATAAATAAGATTTTACAGTTACATGACTTAGGTGACTGGGGAAGGGATAGATCTCCTCCACATTAGTCTTGTTGTATAGAAGAATTAGAGCAAATGGGAGGAAGCATGAGAAAGAGAAAACAGAACAAAACAAAATAAGACAGCAAATAGTATGCTTTAATCTGTATTCAGACTCCATATATCTTTCTCTGGATGTGGATACCATTTTCCATCATGAGTCTTTTGGAATTGTTTTAGGTCCTTGCATTGCTGAGACGAGCTAAGTCTACCAAAGTTAGTCAGCACACACTGTGGTTGTTACTCTGTACAATGTTCTCCTGGTTGTGCTCACTTCACTCAGCATCAGTTCATAAGGCTTTCTGGGTTCTTCTGAAGTCCACCTGTTTGTAATTTCTTATAACATAATGGTTTTCCATCGCATACATATACCACAATTTTTTAAGCCATTCCCCGGTTGGTGGGCATCCCATCAATTTCCAGTTCTTGGACAACACAAAAAGAGCTGCTGCAAATATTTTTGTACATGTGGATCCTTTTCCAATTTTTATGAACTCTTTGGGATACAACCCTAGAAGTGGTATTGATGGATGAAAGGGCACGCACAGTTTTATAACCTTTGGGCATGATTCCAAATTGTTCTCCAAAATTTCCGATGAGTTCACAGCTCTGCCAACAATGAATTAGTGCTCCAATTTTCCCACATGTTCTCCAACATTTACCATTTTCCTGTTTTGTCTTGTTAACCAAACTGATAAGTGTGATGTGGTATGTCAGAATTGTTTTGATGTGTATTTCTCTAATCAATAGTGATTTAGAGCATTTTTTCATATGACTATAAATAGCTTTAATTTATTCCTCAGAAAACTGCTGTTCATATCTTATGACTATTTATCAGTTGGGGAATGAATTGTATTCTTATAAATTTGACTTATTCCTCTATATATTTTAGAAATAAGACCTTCATCAGAGACAGCAGTCGTAACAATTCTTTCTAACATTCCTGCTACCCTCCTAATCTTGGTTGTATTGGCTGTGTTTCTGCAAAAACTTTTCAGTTTCACACAAGAAAAAATATCTATTTTAAATTTCAAAATGTTCTCTATTTTTTGTTGGTCATAAATTCCTCCATTCTACATAAATCTGACAGGTAAACTAATCCTTGCTTTCCTAATTTGCTTATAGTATCTTCTTTTATATCCAAATTGTGTACCCATTTGGACTTTATTTTGGTATATGTTGTAAGACTTTGGTCTATGCCCAGTATCTGCCATGCTATTTTCCAGTTTTCCCAGAAGTTTTTGTCAAATAGTGAGTTTTTATCCCAGAAGCTGAGGTCTTTGTGCTTATCAAATAGTAGATTACTATAGTCATTGACTTCTGGGTCTTGTGTACCTAACATATTCCACCAATCCACCCCTCTATTTCTTAGCCACTACCAAGAAGTTTTGATGATTGCTGGTTTATAATCAAATTTAAGAACTGGTATGCCTAGGTTACCTTCTCTTGCATTTCTTTTCATTAATTCCATTGATATTCTGGACCTTTTTTCTTCCAGGTGAATTTGTTATTATTTTTTCTAGCTCTATAAAATATTTTTGGTAGTTTGATTAACATGGCAGTGAAAAAGTAAATTAATTTAGGTAGAATTGTCATTTTTATTATATGAGCTCAGCCTCCCCATGAGTAACATTTTTTCATATGCCTATAGATAGCTTTAATTTCTTCCTCTGAAAACTGCCTGTTCATATCCTTTGACCATTTCTCAATTGGGGAATGGCTTGTATTCCTATATATTTGGCTCAGTTCCCCGTATATTTTAGAAATGAGGCCTTTATCAGAAATACTAGTTGCAAAGATTTTCTCCCAATTTTCTGCTACCCTCCTAATTCTTGTTGCATTGGCTTTTTTTGTACAAAAACATTTCAATTTGACATAATCAAAATTATCCATTTTGCATTTTGTAATGCTCTCTATCTCTTGTTCGGTCATTAATTCTTTACTTTTCCATAAATCTGATAAGTAAACTATTCCTTGTTTCCCAAATTACTTTTAGTATCAGCTTTTATTCCTAAATCATGAACCCATTTTGACTTTATTTTGGTATATGGTGTAAGATAATGGTCTATGCCCAGTTTTTGCCCTACCATTTTCACATTTTGCCAACAGTTTTTGTGAAATAGTGAATAATTAGCCCAGAAGCTGGCCTCTTTGGGTTTATCAAAGAGTAGATTGCTAAACTTGTTGATTTCTCCTACTTGTGTACCTATCCTATTCCACTGATCCACACCCCTGTTTCTTAACCAGTACCAGGCAGTTTTGATGACTGCTGCTGTGTAGTACAGTTTAATATCTGGTATGGCTAAGCCACCTTCTCTAGCATGTCTTTTCATTAATACCCTAGATACTCTAGACCTCTTGTTTTTCCAGATGAATTTTGTTATTATTTTGTCCAGCTCAGTAAAATAATTTTTTGGTAGTTCAATTGGTATGGCACTGAATAGATAGATTAATTTAGGTAACCTTCACATTTTTAATATATTAGCTCGGCCTAACCATGAGCAACTGATATTTCTCCATTTATTTAGATCTGATTTTATTCGCATGAAAAGTGTTTCATAGTTATGTTCATATAGGCCCTGGGTTTGTCCTGGCAAACAGACTCCCAAATAATTTATAGTGTCTACAGCAACTTTGAATGGAATTTCTCTTTCTATCTCCTGCTGTTGGGCTTTGTCAGTAATGTATAGGAATGCTGAGGATTTATGTGGGTTTATTTTATATCCTGCAACTTTGCTAAAGTTGTTTATTATTTCAAGTAGTTTTTTACTTGATTCTCTAGGATTCTCTAGATAAATCATCATATCATCTGCAAAAAGTGAGAATTTTGTTTCTTCTTTTCCTATTCTAATTCCTTCAATTTCTTTTTCTTCTCTTATTGCTACAGCTAATGTTTCTAGTACCAAATTGAATAATAGGGGTGATAATGGACATTCTTGTTTCACCCCTGATCTTATTGGGAATACATCTAGCTTATCCCCATTACAAATAATGCTTGTCGATGGTTTTAGGTAGATGCTATTTATAATTTTGAGGAGGGTTCCACTTATTCCTATGCTTTCTAGTGTTTTTAATAGGAATGGGTGTTGTACTTGGTCAAAGGCTTTTTCTGCGTCTATTGACATGATCATATGGTTTCTGCTAGTTTTGTTGTTCATATGGTCAATTATGTAATAGTTTTCCTAATATTGAACCAGCCTTGCATTCCTGGAATAAATCCTACCTGGTCATAGTGTATTATTCTTGTGATAAGTCGCTGCAATCTTTTTGCTAATATTTTGTTTAAAATTCTTGCATCAATATTCATTAGAGAAATTGGTCTATAATTTTCTTTCTCTGTTTTGAGTCTACCTGGTTTGGGTATTAGTACCATATTTGTTTCATAAAAAGAATTTGGTAGGACTCCTTCTTCACCTATTTTCCCAAATAGTCTCCAAAGTATTGGAATTAGTTGTTGTGTAAATGTTTGATAGAATTCACATGTAAAATCATCTGGCCCTGGAGATTTTTTCCTAGGGAGTTCATTGATGGCATGCTCAATTTCTTTTTCTGATATGGGGTTATTAAGAAATTTCACTTCCTTTTCTGTTAGCCTGGGCCGTTTATGTTTTTGTAGATATTCATCCATATCTCTAAGGTTGTCAAATTTATGGGCATACAGTTGGGCAAAATAATTCCTAATTATTGTTTTGATTTCCTCTTCATTAGAGGTGAACTCACCCTTTTCATTTTTGATACTAATAATTTGATTTTCTTCTTTTTTAATCAAATTGGCCAAAGGTTTATCAATTTTATTGGTTTTTTCATAAAACCAGCTCTTTGTTTTATTTATTAATTCAATAGTTTTCTTGGTTTCAATTTTATTAATCTCTCCTTTGATTTTCAGTATTTCTAATTTGGTATTTAATTGGGGGTTTTCAATTTGCTCTTTTTCTAGCTTTTTCAGCTGTATTCCCAGATCATTGATCTCCTCTTTCCCTATTTTATTCATGTAGGCATTTAGAGATGTAAAACTTCCCCTAAGAACTGCTTTTGCTGCATCCCATAAGTTTTGGTATGTTGTTTCATTATTGTCATTCTCTTGAATGAAGTTATTAATTGTTTCTCTGATTTGTTCTTTGGCCCACTCATTCTTTAGAATTAAATTATTTAGTTTCCAATTAGTTTTTAGCTTATTTTTCCATGGTTCTTTATTTAAAATGGTTCTTATTGCATCATGATCTGAAAAGGATGCTTTGACTACTTCTGCTTTTCTGCACTGGATTGTGAGGTTTTTATGCCCTAGTACATGGTCAATTTTTGAGTATGTGCCATGTACTTTTGAGAAGAAAGTATATTCCTTTTTATCCCCATTCAGTTTTCTCCAGAGGTCTGTCATATGTGCCTTTTCTAAAATTCTGTTTACCTAATGAACTTTTTTCTTATTTATTTTGAGGATAGATTTATCAACTTCAGAAAGGGGGAGGTTGAGGTCTCCCAATATTATAGTTTTGCTGTCTGTTTCTTCCTGTAACTCCCTTAACCTCTCCTATAAGAATTTGTATGCCTTACCACTTGGTGCATATATGTTAAGCAATGATATTGCTTCATTGTTTATGGTGCCTTTTAGCAGGATATAATGTCCTTCGTTATCTCTTTTAATTAAATCTATCTTTATTTTGCTTTGTCTGAGATTAGGATTGCTACATCTGCTTTTTTTACTTTAGCTGAGGCACAATATATTTTACTCCAGCCTTTTACCTTTACCCTATGTGTATCCCCCTGTTTCAGATGCGTTTCTTGTAAACAGCATATTGTAGGATTATGGTTTTTAATCCATTCTGCTATCTGCTTCCGTTTTGTGAGAATGTTCATCCCCTGCACGTTCAGGGTTATGATTTCTATCTGTGTCTTTTTCTCCATCCTAATTCCCCCTGTTTATGCTTTTATTTCTCCCTTTCCCCTTCTCCTCCTCAACAAAGTTTTGCTTTTAACGGCCACCTTCCTCAGTTAACCCTCCCTCTTTATTCCCCTCCCTTATCTTACCGTTACCCACTTGCTACTTCTCCTGTCCCTTCTGACCACCCCCTCCCTTTTTCCCCCCTTCCCCTCCTACTTCCCGTAGGACAAGTTAGATTTCTAAACTTATCAGGATATGTTATTCCCTTCTTGAACTAGATCAGATGACTATAATATGTTTTTGTGCCACTTCATTTGGTGTAATTTACCCTTTTCTACTACCTCCTTACCACTTCCCTCATAGCCCTCCCTTTATATCTCTTACTTATATTTTATATCTTTACATCAGTTAATTTATACAGGCATTCACAACCTATGTATAGCCCTTTCAATTGTCATAATAGCTGTACCATTCTCAAGAATGAATTATATATATATATATATATGATACATAAGATGTTATAATCCCACATAAAGATGTAAACAACCTGCCCTTATTGGTTAATAAGTTTTGTGGGGTTTTTCCCCCGGTTACCTTTTTATGTCTCTCTTGAGTTTTGTATTTGGAGATCAAATTTTCCATTGAGTTCTGGCATTTTCATCAGGAAGTTCTGGAATTCCCTTATTTCATCGAATGTCCATTGCCTTGCCTGGAGAATTATGCTTAGTTTTGCTGGGTAGTTGATCCTTGGTTGTAGTCCAAGCTCCTTTGCCCTTCGGAATATCATATTCCAATTTCTCCTGTCTATTAATGTGGAAGCTGAGAGATCCTGCGTGATCCTGACTGTAGTTCCACGATATTTGAATTGCTTCTTTTTGGCTGCTTGAAGTATTTTCTCCTTGAGTTTATAGCTCTGAAATTTGGCTATAATATTTCTTGGTGTTTTCAGTTTGGGATCTCTTTCAGGGGGTGATCGGTGAATTCTTTCAATGACTATTTTGCCCTCTGGTTCTAGGACCTCTGGGCAGTTGTCTTTGATAATTTCTTCGAAGATACTTTCAAGGCTCTTTTTTCACCGTGGATTTCCGGTAGACCAATAACTCTTAAATTGTCTCTCCTGGATCTATTTTCCAGATCAGTTGTTTTGCCAATCAGATATTTCACATTTTTTTCTATTTTTTCATTCTTTACGTTTTGTTTTATTACTTCTTGGTGCCTCATAGATTCATTAGCTTCCACTTGCTCAAGTATAATTTTTAATGAGTTAGTGTTTACATTTTGCTTTTGAGTCTCCTTTTCCAATTGGTTGATTTTGCCTCTCAGGGTGTCCTTTTCTCTCTCTAGATTTTGAATCTCCATAGCCATTTCGCCAATTTTATTCTTCAGGGACTTGATTTCATCAGTGGATTTTTTTTCCATTTTTTCCATATTTTCTTTTAGCTCCCTAATTTGGTTTTTAAAATCCTCCTTTAGCTCTTCCAGCAGTGCTTTTTGGGCTGGAGACCAGTTCATATTACCTTTTGAGGTATCTGATTTATCTACAGTATCATTACTCTCTCTTCCATATTGGTATTTTGATCCTGCCTGTCTCCATAAAAAGAATCTATTGTCCTCGGTTTTTTTGTATTCTTCTCCATGTTGGTTTGTCTTTTGCTGGCTTTACAACGAATTTCTACCTTTGGGCTTTAGGGCTTTCTGTCCCAGCTTTCTTATTCTGGGGGTTGTGAGTCTAGAATCATAACCTTCAGTTTCCTGAGGTGTGCGGGACGGGTCTGGCTCCCTGGCGTCTCACTCCCTATGGGTGCTCTCCAGCACTTGCTTTCCAGCAATGGTCTCAGCTGTTTGGTGTTTGAGCTGATGTATGGCACTTCCCCTGGCGCAGCAAGGTTACGTCTGGGCTCCTGGCGTTGATCCCTGCCGACTCTGCCCCTATGGGACTGAGGAAATTTTACTATTTGACCACTGAAGCCCCACTACTTTCTGCTCAGTTCCAGCGTTCTTTTTTTTTTCCCTGAGAAATTCTCTGTGTGAGGAGGGGGGGGGATTAAAGCTATTTACCTGGCCATTAAGCCTCCCACAAGTTCAAGAAGCCACGTTGAATACGTTTGGGCTGCAAACCTCAGGAGTAGGTATTTCACGGCCGGTGGCATTGCGCTGCCTATCATCGCTTCCACAGACTGCCATCCTGTGTTGGGAGGCCTGGGGATCTCCGCCGGGTTCGGCTGCCCAGCATTCTCCCAGCCCGTCTCCCACGTGGATTTCCGGGCCAGCCGCTTCCGCCATGGTCTGGAGCGGCTCCTCACCGAGCAATCTCCGAGCCTACACGTTCGTGCCTCCGGCCTTTCATATACTACCGCAAATCAAAGCATCATAAAATAATCCGCAGCCAATATTTGTATAACATAACATTACATACTATTTCAAAATACCACTGTCCCAAACACCACCCACATCCTGCCTCCTTGTTTCTTTGCAGGAATGATCTCTCTAAGTCCCTTAATTGCTGTTAGCACCCTCTGCCCATGTTAGTTACCTTGGCGATAGAATGATAACATCACAAGTGTTCTATGATGCAATAAGGAGCAGCTTTGACTGGGTGAGTTGATTTTTTCAGATATCATCCCGCGATCTGTCAAATGTTCTGTGATTCAATCAGCAGATTTGAACTGGCCTAATTTTCTTTCCAGACACCCTCCTAGGATTAGACAGTAAAAGTCTCAAAATCAATTCTGGATATCACACAGATTGCTGCAATAAATATCCACTAACACAAATTGTATTGTATAGGGAGAATACGCTCAATTGTTCCCTTCTCACCTCAAGACCATGGTTTTCTATCGAAGAGGTCACAGTAGTGATAAGCATGTAATAAATAGGAATAACAATACTGATAATGATAATAATATCTCTCATTTGTACCATAGTTTCAGGTTTAAAAAGTGCTTTACGCATATCCTATCTGCATATCACAACCACTCCAGGAAATAAACTGTATTAGTATCATCACTGTATAAATGAAGAAACTGAACAATATTCCACCCAACGTCAAACTTGTCTATAAATAGATTGATTACAAGTGTACGTACGGGGCCTCAGCCTAAGGATGTGAACAACAGATGAATTTTTGTATCTCTGGCACACAACACGTTTTGAAAGGTATGAAATTCTCAACAAAATAATTCCAAGGCTATGGGATCTTAAACTATTCACTGTTCCTCTGTGGATCCCAAAGTTTGCCTATGGCGAAGTGGGTGGGTAAACTTATGACATCTCTGAGATCCCTTGACGAATCTTATGGTCTTGTGCCATTGGCTCCAAAAGTCAACGAGTTCTCTAAGTATTGAAAATAAATATAAATATCTTGAAGTGTAAATGAGCCATGAGAAAATTAGCAACTAATCTGAAAGAGGGTATTATAGAATATCAAAACTATCATTCCACCACTGAAATTTCCATAACAAAATAGTCGTGGCATTAACAGTAACCCACTAACGCACAAGAAGCCAATTCTAAACCCAGACCCAGTGCCACATAGTAATCTATCGCAAATCACAGCATAATACAATAATCCGCAGCCAATATTTGTATAACATAACATTATATACTATGTCAAAATACCACTGTCCCAAACACCACCCACAACCTGCCTCCTTGTTTCCTTTGCAGGAATGATCTCTCTAAGTCCCTTACTTGCTCTTACCACCCTCTGCCCATGTTAGTTACCTTGGCGATAGAATGATAACATCACAAGTGTTCTATGATGCAATAAGGAGTAGCTTTTACTGGGTGAGTTGATTTTTAAAGAGATCATCCCGCGATTTGTCAAGTCTGTCTGCTCCTCATTTCTTATAGCACAAAGGTATTCCATTACATTCATGTACCACAAATCATTTAGCCATTCCCCAATTGATGGGCATCCCCTTGATTTCCAGTTCTTTGCTACCACAAAAAGAGCTACTATAAATATTTTTCTACATATGGGTCCTTTTCCCTCTTGTGTGATCTCTTTAGGATACAGCCCTAGAAGTGGTATTGGTGGGTCAAAGGGTATGCACATTTTTATAGCCCTTTGGGCATAGTTCCAAATTGCTCTCCAGAATGGCTGGATCAGTTCACAACTCCACCAGCAATGTAACCGTGTTCCAATTTTCCCACATACTCTCCGGCATTTATCATTTTCCTGTTTTCTCATGTTAGCCAATCTGACAGGAGAGATGTGGTACCTAAGAGCTGTTTTGATTTGCATTTCTCTAATCAGTAGATTTCGAGCATTTTTTCATGTGCCTATAGATATCTTTAATTTCTTCCTCTGAAAACTGCCTGTTCATATCCTTTGACCATTTCTCAATTGGGGAATGACCTGTATTCCTATAAATTTGGCTCAGTTCCCTGTATATTTGAGATATGAAGCCTTTATCAGAGACACTGCTTGTAAAGATTTTCTCCCAATTTTCTGCTTCCCTACTAATCTTTGTTGCACTGACTTTGTTTATGCAAAAACTTTTCAATGTAACATAATCAAAGTTATCCATTTTGCATTTTGTAATGATCTCTATCTCTTGTTGGGTGATGAATTCTGCCATTTCCCATAAAACTGACAGGTAAACTATTCCTTGCTTTCCCAAAATGCTTGTAGTATCATCCTTTATTCCTAAATCATGAACCCATTTTGAATTTATTTTGGTATGCAGTGTAAGATATTGGTCTATGCCCAGTTTCTGCCCTACCATTTTCCAATTTTCCCAGCAGTTTTTGTGAAATAGTAAATTCTTAGCCCAGAATCTGGATTCTTTGAGTTTATCAAAGAGTCAATTGCTATAGTCATTGACTACTGTGTCTTGTGTACCTAACCTATTCCGCTGATCCACCATTAAGCTTCTTAGCCAGTACCAAATAGTTTTGATTACTGCTGCTTTATAGCTTAATATTTGGTATGGCTAGGTCACCTTCCCTAGCATTTTTTTAAATTAATTCCCTAGATATTCTGGACCTTTTGTCCTCCCAGATGAATTTTGTTATTATTCTATCCAGCTCGGCAAAATAACTTTTTGGTAGTTCAATTGGTATGGCACTGAATACGTAAATTAACTTAGTTAAAATTGTCATTTTTATTATATTAGCTCAGCCTAATCACGAGCAACTGATATTTTTCCATTTATTTAGATTTGACTTTATTTGGGTGAAAAGTGTTTTGTAATTATGTTCATATAGGCCCTGGGATTGTCTTGGCAGGTAGACTCCCAAATATTTTATAGTGTCTACAGTAACTTTAAATGGAATTTCTCTTTCTATTTCTTGCTGTTGGGCTTTGTTAATAATATATAGGAATGCTGAGGATTTATGTGGGTTTATTTTATATCGTGCAACTTTGCTAAAGTTTTTTTTTATTATTTCAAGTAGTTTTAACTTGATTCTCTAGGATTCTCTAAGTATATCATCATATCATCTACAAAGAGGGATAGCTTTGTTTCTTCTTTGCCTATTCTAATTCCTTCAATTTCTTTTTCTTCCTTATTGCTAACATTTCTAGTACCAAATTGAATAACAGGGGTGATAATGGACATCTTTGTTTCACCCCTGATCTTATTGGGAATGGATCTAGCTTATCCCCATTATATAAATTGCTTGCTGATGGTTTTAGGTAGATGCTACTTAAAATTTTAAGGAAGACTCCCTTTATTCCTATGCTTTCTAGTGTTTTATTAGGAATTGATGTTGTATTTTGTCAAAAGCTTTTTCTGCATCTATTGATATAATCATATGGTTTCTGCTAGTTTTGTTGTTGATATGATTAATTATGCTGATAGTTTTCCTAATATTGAACCAGCCTTGCATTCCTGGAATAAAACCTACCTGGTCAGAGTGTATTATTCTCCTGATAAGTTGCTGCAATTTTTTTGCTAATATTTTATTTAAAATTTTTGCATCAATATTCATTAGGGAAATTGGTCTATAATTTTTTTCCTCTGTTTTGACTCTTCCTGGTTTAGGTATTAGTGCCATATTTGTGTCACAAAAAGAATTTGGTACGACTCCTTCTTCACCTATTTTCCCAAATAATCTATAAAGTATGGGAATTAATTGTCCTTTAAATGTTTGATAGAATTCACATGTAAAACCATCTGGCCTGGGAGACTTTCTATGCCCTAGTACATGGTCAATTTTTGAGTACATGGCATGTACCACTGAGAAAAAGTATATTCCCATTCAATTTTCTCCATATATCTATCAGATCTGCCTTTTCTAAAATTCTATTTACCTCCTTAACTTCTTTCTTTTTTATTTTGAGGTTAGATTTATCAAGTTCAGAGAGGGGGAGGTTGAAGTCCCCCAATATTATAGTTTTGCTGTCTATTTCTTCCTGTAACTTCCTTAACTTCTCCTCTAAGAATCTGCATGCTATACCACTTGATGCATCTTATTTCCCTACCCGCGTTTATGTTTTTATTTCTCCCCTCTCCCTTCCGCTCCTCACAACAGTTTTGCTTTTGACCTCCGCCTTCCTCAATTTACCCTCTCTATTGATTACCCTCCCATATCTTACCCTTTTCCTCTTGCTACTTCTTGCCTCCCTTATTACCCCCCTTCTTTCCCCTTTGCCCTCCTACTACCTGTAGGGCAAGTTTGATTTCTGTACTTCTCAGAGTATGTTATTCCCTTCTTGAACCAAATCTGATGAGAGTAAAGCTGAAATATAGCTCTTCTCCCTCCCTTCTTTCCTTCTACTATACTATGCTTTTGTGCCTCTTCGTGTGATGTAATTTACCCTTTTTTTTACTACCTCCTTACCTCTTCTCCCAGATCCTTCCCTTTACATCCCTTTATTACGTTTTTTATCATTATATCAGTTATTTTGTACTGACATCCACGGTCTATGTATATCCCTTTCAATAGTCATAATAACTGTACTATTCTCAAGAATGACATACATATATAACATACATAAAACAATATAATACTATATATGTATATAAGCCATTTGCCCTTATTGATTAACAAGGTTTCCCCACCCATGCAACCTTTTTATGTCTCTCTTGAGTTTTGTATTTGAAGGTCAAATTTTCCATTGAGCTCTGGCCTTTTCATCAGGAAGATCTGGAATTCATTTACTTCATTGAATGTCCACCTCTTTGCTTGAAAAATTATGCTTGATTTTGCTGGGTAGTTGATCCTTGGTTGTAATCCAAGCTCCTTTGTCTTTTGAAATATCATATTCCAATTTCTCCTGTCATTTAATGTAGAAGTTGAAAGGTCCTGCATGATCCTGACTGTAGTTCCATGATATTTGAATTGTTTCTTTCTGTCTGCTTGCAGTATTTTCTCCTTGACCTGATAATTCTGGAATTTGGCTATAATATTTCTTGGAGTTTTCAATTTGGGATCTCTTTCGGGGGTGATCTGTGGATTCATTCAATGACTATTTTGCTCTCTGGTTCTAGGACCTCGGGGAAGTTATCCTTGATTATTCCTTGGAAGATACTGTCCAGGCTCTTTTTTTTCATCATGGCTTTCCAGCAGACCAATAATTCTTGGGTCGTCTCTCCTGGATCTATTTTCCAGGTCAATTGTTTTTCCAATTAGATATTTCCCATTTTCTTCTATTTTTTCATTCTTTAGATTTTGTTGGACTGACTCTTGATGCCTCATAGAGTCACTAGCTTCTACTTGCTTAACTCAAATTTTTAAGGAATTGTTGTCTTCATTTTGCTTCTGGTCCTCTTTTTCCATTTGGTTTATTTTACTTTTCAGGGTGTCATTTTCTCTAACTAGATTCTGAATCTCCTTAGCCATTTCCCCAATTTTACTCTTTAAAGATTTGTTTTCATCAATGATTGTTTTTCCATTTTTCTTTTACCTCTCTAATTTGGTTTTGAAAATCCTCCTTGAGCTCTTCCAGGAATACTTTTTGGGCTTGAGACCAGTTCGCATTCCCTTTTGAGGTTTTGGGTGCAGGTATAGTGTCCATTCTGTCCTCTTCTGAATTGGTATTTTGATCTTCCCTTTCTCCATAAAAAGAATCAGTCATCCTTGGTTTTCTAGAGTTCTTCTTCATGTTGATTAACTTTTTCCTGGCTTTAAAGGGGATTTCTGCTTCTGGGGTTCAGGAGGCTTTGTCCCAGGCTTCTTGTTCTGGGAATTGTGAGCGTAGTTATTGGCTTTGTTTGTTATGGCCTCTGGTTTCGTGAGGTGTGGGGGAGGGGTGGTCTGACTGCTGGAAGTCTCCTCTTCTCTTAGTGCTGTGGTACAGCCTTTTTCTGCGCTGATGTTTGATGTCTGCCACTTCCCCTGGCTGTGCGAAGGCACGTCCGCAGTCCTGGTGTTGAGGATTGCTGGCTCTGCCCTCCTGAGGCTTGAGAAGTCCCACTGTTCTGCTGAGGTGGGGCCTGATGGGATACCTCTCTTCCTGCACTGGTCTCCTTCCACCACCACGGTAAGGGCCCTCTCCCCTGCTTCTCAAGCTAAAAGGCTACTGAAGCCCCATTTCTGGCTCTTCTATTTCAAAGTTTCTCTTGAAGGAGTATGTATCATCTTGGTTAGGGAGGGAGGGAGGGAGGGATGAGAGCCATTTTAGCTGGCCATTATGGGTCTCAGAAGTTGAAGAAGGCACATTTCAAACCTTTAGACTGCTGGTTTCAAGCCTCTGGAGTAGTTGTTCTAGCAGCCTCAGGCACTGTGCTGCTTCCTCCTGTAGCTCTGACAGACTCCCGTCCTGGGCTGGGAGGCCTGGGGATCACCACCAGTTTTGAGCACCCGGCGTTCTCCCAACCTGGATCGCTAGCTGATTTCTGCAGCTGCTTCAGCTTTGGCGTGGTCTGGTGTAGCTCCACTCTCTGGGTGCTCTCCCAGCCTACAGATCCATTCTGTCCACCCTGGGAACTCTCCTGGTTTGGAAATTTGCCACACTCAGTCTGCTAGTGGCTTCTAAGTCTCTCAAATCTGCTCAGATTCACTTTCTTAGAGGTATCTGACAGAATTTGTGTGAGAGCTCCTGTAAGACGCTGTTTTCACATGGCCATCTTGGCTTAGGCCCTGCAAAGACAACTATTTCAAGCAGTAATAAGACCTGGAAATAATGCCGCTGAAGCAACTTATAAAGTAGCCTACACACTCGGGGTTGAGGGTGCGGGGGGGGGGGGAGCGGTGGGGAAGGAAGGGAAGCCATTTGTGATATAAAAATTGTGAAAGTTTGCATTGTTGAAGTTGTAGGATGCTTAGACTCTAATAACATTTCAAAGTATAAACAACTGCCTTTTTCAAGGAGAACCATAACTGACTGGTAGCATGAATTAGTGTTCAACTTCACAGAACAACTTCATGCAATACTAAAGAAGGAAAATATATATTATTCAATCACTTTGGATGAATCAACTGATACTGACTCAGCACAGGTTTTATACTTCATTTGAGTCATAACAGAAGATTTTCTTTGCTATGAAGAATTACTTGCTTTGGGCAGTCTTGCAGAAGGAACTTTCAAGAGAAATGTTGTGAAGTTGGACTGAATTTGGTAAATTTAGTGAGTGTATGTACAGACAGTATATGTTTCATGACAGGAAAACATGAAGGGTTTATTGCAAAGATTTAAAAAAAGCATTAACAGATCCAGATGCTCTCATTTCTTTTCATTGTATCTTGCACAGCAAAATCTCTGTGCTAAAGCTACTATTTTAAGTGACACTTTGCAACAAGTTATAAGTATTGTTAACTATATTTGTGCAAATGCAACACAGCATTGTCAGTTTTGTAACATGCTAAAGTTGAATGATGAAATATTCAGTGTTGATTTGCCATGTCATTCTAATGTGTCTTGGCTATTGCAGGGACAGGTGTTAGCCAAAATTTTATCTCTCTGAGAACACTGCATTTCTGTGTGATATCATGTCAAATCAAAATGACTTGGATATTTCTTTGCAAGGTAAAACTAAGTCTATATATAATACATGGCAAAAAAAAAAATCTAAGGATGTTGAAAAAAGCTATCTTTTTTCCAAAACACTTCTTCAAAAGGAAATTTTGGATTAACAATTTCCCCTGTTAGCAAAGCTCATTGAGAAGGAGGATGATATGTGCAAATAATCTGAAGAGGATGCAGCTGTTATAGTCCTATTAATTGGAGAATACAAGTTCAGTGACTTTGAGAATCATGACATCACACTCAAATTAGCATTTCAGCCTCACCTAGTTCATAGCACCAAGGCACCTAAAGGACAACAGATGGAAGTGATTGAACTCTCAGCAGATAACATGTTAAAGTCATTGTTTGATGTAAAGAAAGATCAAATTGAAATATGGAAAAGTGCAGTAGAACGCCAACGCCTTTGGCAACATTCCCGAAAAATGCTTTCTTGCTTTTCAACCACTTATTCCTGCGAATCTACATTCTCCTGTCTAACCCAAATCAAGATGCCCTTAAGGTCACAAATGCCTGATATCCATCTAGTGGATCAACTGAAATTGCAGACATCCATGTTACAACCAAATATTCAAATGTTTTCCAAAAAAAGCAGACCCAACAAAGTCCTTAAAAGGTTAATTAACTTTAAAATTAACAAAGTTTTTATTTTTTGAAATTATTAAGGATGCAGTAGTTAGATTTTTACAAAATAATGTACATTTACAAAGTAATGTACATTTTAAAGTATATCTAATTAGAAGTTTCTTGAATGTGGCTTTATTTGATTATAGCTAAGTATTAATGCAGCCTTCCAATATGAAAAGGTTTCTCCATCCCTGGTCTAGGAGAACAGGGTTATCAACAGTGTCAAAGTAACAGGGAGATGAAGAAGGATGAGGGTTGAGAAAAGGCTTTTGGATTTGGCAATTAAAAGGTCAATAAATTTGGAGAAACTGGTTTCAGTGAATAGAACTCAGATTTCTGAGAGTTTAGAAGCCAAAGGAGAGAAAATGGAGGCAGCAAGTATATATGGCTTTCTCAAAGAGTTTACGTGAAAAGGAGATGAGAGCTTGTAACGGTAGTTTAAGGTGGGACTTTTTTTACTGTTTTCTCTTTGTGAGTGCTGAAGTAATCAAGTGCCTCTAGTTAAGTCTTACTAGGTGCAAAGCCCCAGGCCCACACCCTTTTGCTAACTAGGTGTGAAGCCTTTGGGCCCTAAGAAGGGTATGTAAACTCAGAGGTTAGCATTTTGTTTGGGACTCTCACTCACTGGAAGAGTGTTGGTATGTTCCCAACTTTGGAAAACCCAGATGTTGGTGCTTCTTTGGTAACTATGTATACTGTGATTTGGTTAGACAGAAATGTTGATCTGTTTATATTGTCTCTGAAATTTCTATTTGTGTTTGCTCTGAAGTTCAGGGTGCTGGCTTTTCCCCCTTAACTAAGTCAATGATATATGTATGTTTGATTGAAGTGAGAGTGTTAACCCCTTAAAGTTGCTTTCCTTAGAACAGCAGATCAAAGAACCTGTGCTGGCAACTCTTGTTGCTAGTCTTGTTGAGTCTTACAACCCTACAGCAGCTGCTAGCAACCTTGTTGTTACAGAGCTATATAGGAGGAAAGCTAGTGGAGATGGTCACATCAAGTGAGAGATTTTTCTTAAAATGTATTTATTTATTTATTTATTCATTTATTTATTTTTAGTTTTCATCATTCACTTTTATAAGATTTTGAGTTCTAAATTTTCCTGCCTCCCCAAGATGTCATGCAATGTGATATAAGCTATACATGCATAATCATATTAAATATGTTTCCACATTAGTCATGTTGTGAAAGAAGAATCAGAGGAAAAGGGAAAAACCCCAAGAAACAAAAAACAAAAAACAACAGAAAAAAGAGAAAACAGCATGTTTTGATCTGCATTCAGACTTGATAGTTCTTTCTTGGGATGTGCATAGCATTTTCCATCATGTGCCTTTTGGAATTGATCTAAGGATCATTGCATTATTGAGAAGAGCTAAGTCTAACAAAGTTGATCATTGAGCAATGTTGCTATTACTCTGTACAACGTTCTCTTGGTTCTGCTCACTTCACACAGCATCAGATCATATAAGTCTTTCCAGGTTTTTTCTGAAATCTGCCTGCTCATCATTTCTTATGGAACAATAGTATTCCATTACATTCATATGCCACAACTTATTCAGCCATTCTCCAATTGATGAGGATCCCACTCAATGTCGAATTCTTGGCCAATTACACGTAAAAACAATTTTAAATATTTGTTTCTAAGATTTTTTGAGTTCCAAATTCTTTCCCTCCTGCCTTCCTTTCCCTTCTTCCCCCCATTGAGAAGACAATTTGATATAGATTGTACATGTGTAATCATGCAAAACATATTTCCATATTAGTCATGTTGCAAGAGAAAACACAGACCAAAAAATCCCAAGAAAAATAAAGAAAAAGTATGCTTCAAGCTGCATTCAGACTCCATCAGTTCTTTCTCTTGGGAAGGATAGCATTTTTCATCATAAGTCCTTCAAAACTGTTTTGGAGCATTTTATTGCTGAGAATATTTAGGTCATTCACAGATGATCATCACAAATACTGTTACTATGTACAATGTTCTCCTGGTTCTGCTCATTTCATTTTGCATTGGTTCATGTAAGTCCAGGTTTTTCTTTCCTTTTTTTCAAAAATCCTTATTTATTTATTTATTTATCTCTCTATTTATTTATTTATTTAAGATTTTTAGTTTTCAGCATTTTCACAAGAGTTTGAATTACAACTTTTCTCCCCATTTCTACCCTCCCCCCACTCCAAGATGGCATATATTCTGATTGCCCCGTTCCCCAGTCAGCCCTCCCTTCTGTCACTCCACTCCCACCTATCCCCTTTTCCCTTACTTTCTTGTAGGGCAAGCTAGATGTTTATGCCCCATTGCCGGCATATCTTATTACCTAGTTGCATGCAAAAACTTTTTTTTTGAACATCTTCTTTTATAACGCTGAGTTCCAAATTCTCTCCCCTCTTCCCTCCCCACCCACCCTCCCTAAGAAGGCAAGCAATTCAACATAGGCCACATGTGTATCATTATGCAAAACCCTTCCACAATACTCATGTTGTGAAAGGCTAACTATATTTTGCTCCTTCCTATCCTATTCCCCTTTATGCAATTTTCTCCCTTGACTCTGTCCCTTTTCGAAAGTCTTTGCTTTTGATTACCTCCTCCCCCTATCTGCCCTCCATTCTATCATCCACCCTTTTTTATCTCCTTCCTCCTTCTTTCCTGTGGGATAAGATACCCAATTGAGTGTGTATGGTATTCCCTCCTCAGGTCAAATCTGATGAGAGCAAGATTTACTCATTCCCCCTCACCTGCCCCCTCTTCCCTCCCAACAGAACTGCTTATTCTTGCCACTTTTATGTGAGATAATTGACCCCATTCTATCTCTCCCTTTCTCCCTCTCTCAATATATTCCTCTCTCATCCCTTAATTTGATTATATCTTTTTAGATATCATCCCTTCATATTCAACTCACCCTGTGCACTCTCTCTCTCTCTCTCTCTCTCTCTCTCTCTCTCTCTCTCTCTCTCTCTCTCTCTCTCCCTATATATATATATATATATATATATATATTCCCTTCAGCTACCGTAATACTAAGGTCTCATGAATCATACACATCATCTTTCTATGTAGGAATGTAAATAAGAAGTTCAACTTTAGTAAGTCCCTTGTGATTTCTCTTTCTTGTTTACCTTCTCATGCTTCTCTTGATTCTTGTGTTTGAAAGTCATTTATTCCTTGCTCAGTGATGGATTCAGTCTTAATTATTTCAAGAACAATCTAGCTCAAACATAGGATTAATATGTATTGATTAAATTTGAGATATAGTAACTAAACCAAAATTCTTCCACCTTACCAAAACCTTTGTTGGAGAACTTACAACGTGAGAAGCCTACAGAGTGATTTTAACAAACATCCCAGGACTTATGAATCCAAGTAAGAGTAGCTTTTTAAAGTAATTATCTCAGGATTCTATGCTTTTATTTTCATGAATCAGTCATCGTTTAAAACGTGTCTTAGACAACTCTTTGACCATTATTGGAAGTATTAGCTTTAGTAAAGAAATCTGTTCCTTTACTTCAAACATGGTCCCCAGGGCAGTGGAAAGAACTTGAACTTGGAGTAAGAAGACCTTGGTCCAAGGCCAAGTCTATCATCTCATATAATTCATGTAACCATTCAGAGCCTCATTTATTTGTTTGTAAAAAAAAAAATAGGACAAGATGACAGACTTCTAGAATGCCTCCAGTTTAAAATTTCTTATTCTATATATGCAGACCTTTTTTTAAAAAAGCCTTATTCTATTAGACTACTCATAAAATAATTTATCATCAAGATAATTTGATTCTTAAAAAATACAATATCTGAGGAATACAATGTGTCACTACTGAAGATATTTAAAGAAGCTGCCCTGTCAAAGATGGTGACACACACCTATAATTCCAGCTACTGATAAGGTAGAAGTTGGTTGTTCTCTTTAGCTTCAGAGTCCTCAGTGTCAGTGGGCTGATGATTAGATGTCTTATTAGTTCAGCATTAATGTGCAAAGCTACCAGGAGTACAGGCTACCAGGTTTCTCAAGAAAGAGGAAAAAAATGGCCCAGGTCTGAAACAGAGTAGGCCAAAGATCCTTATGCTTATCAGAGTGGTAGTGGCCTAATGAGTAGCACTTCCTTATTAAGCCAAAGAAAGAGAGACAGGAAGACCTAGTCAAGATGATGAGGATAAGGATGATGATGATTGATAATGACATTAGGGGCAATACCCAAATTGCTCAGGAAATGCTCCACTCAAAGCAACTGCATGAGCAATAGCAATCTAGTTTGTTATATGACCTTGTTCTTTATTATCTTATACTTTTCCCTTGAAGCAAGCCTCAAGAATGAAAAATCATAGTTAAATAATCTTACATAGAAATTCATCACCATCTAGGCAGAGGAGATAGGTTATGTCAACGAAACGACAAAATGAACCAAAGAAAAACATAAATAACAAAATGTGGGATGCAAGACATCTTTGGCAATAGATGAATAACCTGTGAACAATCATTTTGGAAAAGTGAAAGGAAAGTAACTTTGGACACTGGATAGAGGGGAATGGTCAGATTTTATTAATGATCAAAGTCAAAATGAGAACTGAATAGATGGTTGTCACCAAATTTTAGCTCTCTTATTGCGAACGAAAAATAAGAATTGAATCAAATTTCTCAGGAAACAAGAAAATAATTGTTCACTTCTGAGATTCCTTCATATCTGTAGCCCATTTCATATTATTCCACCTCCATTGCATTTGATTGTACAACAATATCCATATTTATTAAATACTCACAGTGTTTGTTTGGCACGGTTTTACACGAGGTACAAAGTTTAGATTAGATGTAGTTCCTGATCTCATTATGATCACAGTTCGGTAGGGCAATAAGACTCAAAGAGAGATAACAGTGCTAAGTAATATTATATACTTAGTGATTAAAAAGCTGCTAATAAAAGTACTATGTAATATCAGAAGGGAGTGGTTATTACCAACCAAGAGAACTCAGATAATTATTGTGGTGGAGGTTGAGTTTTTGAGTAAGAATTCAAACAATGAAGAGGTGAAGGGAGGATCTTTTAAGTGTGATGGGCACCTAGTGCATGGACAGACATGATTAGTTTTCTCAGATGGCATCATACATGTGGAAGATGCTATGGACCAGCTTCTGGGAGAATTCTGAAAGTGGTACTGAATACAAATCTGTCCTACATTTCTGTACTTCCCCTCACTTTGTCCCTTTCCCCACATAAACATCTGCTGTCAATCTCTGTACTTACCTTGGGACTTTATATCCAACTGCTCAGCACCTTGTTATCTGCCCCCTCAGTCCTAATCAATATCTGAGCTTTACTTCTATGCTAACCCTAAGCACTAACTACATCTGCCTGCATAGCTCTCTTTACCCTTGTTGCATCTGTGTCTTTGTATTGACCCCTCCCTGTGCGGCACGCCGACCCCCCCATGTGTAAAAACATTACACATAAACTTCTGGTTTTACCCTTACTTTCCATCTAGATTAGCCCTGCAGGACTGGCTACAGTCCCTAGCACATCAGTCATGCCTCTCTGAACTTTATGGTCCTGTCAGTCTTCTCTGCTGCCCTTCCCCTTACTTACCTCAGCCCCGATACACATCGATTGGGTTCCTCTAGTCTTACCTTCATCCCTAGATGATGTTTGCTCAGAAAGTCTCTCCTTATACTCTGTCTCTGTGGCACAATCCACCCCGCCACCATCCTCCTAATAATGATAACGATAATAATTGTCCCCCACAAATTAAACATGGTATCAATTCTGCCAAACTGTCCTTCTCTTGCTGTGTTCTTTGGATGCTATGGAAATGTGATTTAGGTGAGTTATGGAGTCCTGGAAGGGAAAAATTGGTTTAATGGATTAATTACAGGCAGGCCTGAGGTTGGTTCTGAATGGGGGTGACTTAGCCCCCAGACAGAAATGAGGCAACAGATGGATGTCTCCACAGGTCAAGGACATGATGGGGTGAGGATGGGATGGCCTAGGAATTTGAATCTGGTGCCAGGAAAAAGGCAACATCCAAAGAAAATGGGTTCATCCTCAGGGAGGAATGAGGGTAATGGGCAAGGAGTGGTCTGGGGAGAGGAGAGGAGTGTACAAGACAGAGATCTAGGTGCAGGATGAGGTGGCAGGTGGGAGAAGCTGGATTGTTCCTACAACCTGGATATGAGCATATTATGGGCCCAGCTGACCTGATGCCAAGCTGCTTTTCAGTGGATCCTCCTCCAAGTCTCAGGCCATGATGGGCCCACAGAACAGTGACCAAGCTAGACCTCTTAAAAGGAGGAGTAATTATTACCATAAGCATCAGCCCCAAATCACATGCACATTTTAGGATTATAAAATCATTTTCAAAATAGGAATCCTGTTTTGTGATTCTGCTCTGTCCTACAACTTGGTAATTTCTCTCAGCCTTCCAACACATGTCTACACTTCAGGTTTCTAATTATTACCATCCCAAATAAACGTCCTTCCCACGTGTCTACTCCAGGTAGATTCTCTTCCCCATCACACCGTCACCACCATACCTATCTTGACAATATCTTTGTACTTAACCTCAGAGGCCCAATAGACACACCCAGTGCTATGGCCCTCTGTTCTTTCCAACCTCACCTGCAAACACATCTCACTTGTAGCTCTCTAAGACCCAGAGGCTATACAATTCCAAGGTTGGGAGAGGATGACGGAGGACATCTAGTTCAACGAGTCACTGAACAAAAGTCCCTTCTTAAATGGCTGGATAAAGGGTCCTCCTAGCTTTTCTATGAAGCCCTCTATTGGGTGGGAACAGCTACCTCCTCCTGATGTAGCAACTTCTGCTTTTTCCCCCCAAAACTTCACGGTTTCTTCCTTATATGAAGGCAAAGTCCATAAATTTTTTTAAGTTTCCCTGATTGCTCTTAGTTCTTTCTTTGGGAGCCAAAGAGAACATGTGTGATCCTGCTTTGACATGGCAGGCCTTCAGGTTCTCAAAGCCAACTATCTTAGCCCAAGTCTAAGTCTTCTTTTCTCCAGCCTAAATACCCCAATTCCCACTGATGATCCTTCTGTGGCATAAACTGAAGTCCCTTCCTCATCCTGGTTGGCTTCCTGTGGCCTCTCACTCTTCACTATCCTGCCCAGAATGTGCTACCCAGAATGGACCACAGCAAAGCAGAAGCTGCCCAAGCCTTAGAGAGCATCGCAGGAACCTCCTCTCTCTAGTCTTGGCTACTCCTCCATCTTTCAATAGCATTGAAGATCCCATTAGTTGTTTTGATTGCCTTATGACATTGCTAACGCCTCTCAGGCTTGCCAACCACTGAATCCCTCAGACTTTCTGGAGATGAAATCCTGTTAGCCACAGCTGCTCCTTCCCTTCTGAGCAGGAGGCTCAGTGCCCAAGTTAGAATCTGACCTAATTACCTGATTCAATTGAATTTCATTCAAGCAAGCTCTGTCCAAGTTATTTGTACTGTAACTCTGTCATTCATTATGTTAGCTCTCTCTTGTGGCTTTGAATCCCCATTCACATAAGGCCTGCACCTCTAGACTTACTTCCCAACCTAATACCCATTAGCCTTGAACTTTTGTGATTACCCTTCCCCCTCAAATACATCTACTGTGCAACTTGTGCTAACCTGTTTCCCCTAACATGCCTGGCAGCACCCTTATAATTAACCCTATACCCTCCTACACATCCTGTCTGCCCCTCAGTTCTGATATTTATGCTTAAGGCACTTCTGCACTATCTCAATACATAGGTGATCTGCACCACTATCTTTGTCCACTGTCCCCCAAAGACATATCTTTGGTAACTCTGTTCTTGTCCTAATCCCTCACCTCCATCTACCCTGGGTATCCATGCTGACCTGCTATGCCCAAGTACCCATAATGTCTCTCCAATGTCGACACTCATCTGAGGACCCTAGAAGATCTGCCAGGTTCAGAATTAGTCCACTGTCTACCATGTCCATTCAGGAATGATCCTTTGTCTTCATCAGCTCTCTGTACATCCTGGAAAGGTTTCACAGCACAGGTGTGGCAGCAGTGTGTTAGGTAGTTGACTAAGGTCTAGTCAAGGGGTGTGTGTGTGTGTGTGTGTGTGTGTGTGTGTGTTAATGGGAAATGGTGAGGAAGACAATAGGCTGGAGGAGGGAGGAGAAGTTAGCCCAATGGATTCATTCTTATCAGAGCTCAGGTCATGGGTCACAGGGTGCAAAGGGACATGGGGCTTGAGTGTTAGGGGTTGTCAGACAATATCAAGAAATAGAGGGAGGGAAGCCAGCAGGGCCTTAATCTTGGGGATGGATGAGGCTTCACCAGGTAATGGAGCTTGGGCATGGGGCTGGGCAGAGGGAGGAGAGAAAGAACACAGAGCTCCAGCAATTCTAAATCAGGCACAAGGTGGAGGTTGGGGGAGAACACAAAGAGGTGGGACCATTTACGTGGTCACCAGAAGAAAGGCCAGGAACAACTTGTCCCAGGAACCCAGTGGGACCCACTGGACTGATTTAAACTTGTGCTTCCTAGTGCACTGAGTTCTCACTCTTTCCCAGGCCTCAGACCAGAACTGGTTCCTGGCACAGTGGCAGGGCCCCCCTAGAGGTAGTGGCTGTGATTACTATTAGCAGTAGCAATCATAGTTTTAGATTTTAAGCTTTGCTAAAGACTTTCCTCACAGGCATGTATGTTGTGAGCCATATCTGCCCTGAAGCTCTACACTTATCCTCAGTACTCCAATACATATCTGTGCCTCAGTTCTCTCCCCACTGTCATCCCAAATACACATCTGCCCCACACATCTGTTATCTGCCCCCCCCACCTTAACCACATATTTGTACTTAGCCTTAGCTACCCAATATACTGTGGCTCTGGCCTCTGTCCTCTCCAGCATCTGTAAACACATCTTCCCTGCAGCACTGAAGCACCTCAAAGCTCTAGAATCCCATAGTTGGCAAGTAAAAAAAAGGAAATCTAGTCCAAGAAGTCACTGGCCAAGAGTCCCTTGTCCAAGGTCCCTGGAAAGTGGCCTTGCCTTGAAACCTTGTATTGGGGTGGGGAAGACATTCCACTTGGAGACAGCCCTAATGGCTGCCTAGTTTCTTTGCATGAAGCCAAAGTCTATCCCTTTGCAACTTTCCCTCCTTGCTCCTAGATCTGCCCTGAGGGTGCCAAGAAGGACCAATCTCACTCTGCTCCCACATGGCAGGCCTTCAAATTTTCCAAGTCAGCTGTTTCAGTTATCTTCTAAGCCTTCTCTTCTCCAGCCTAACCACCTAAAATTCCCACAGAAGATCCTCATTTGACATAGTCTAGCATCCCTTCATAATCCTAGTTGCCCTCCTCTGGCCTCTAGATCTCCATTTCCCTCCCAGAATATGGTGCCCACACTGGACCATAGCATTGTAAATGTTGCCCAAGACAGAGAAAAGTAGTACTCCCCCCTCTCTAGCCCTGGTCACTTTTACTTCTTTTTGTTACACTGAAGATTCCATTAGCTGTTTTGGTTGTCTCTTTCCATTGTCAATGCTTACCAGGTTTGCCATCTACTGAAACAATCAGATATTCTGGACATGAATTGCTGTTAGCCACAGCTTCCTTATCCCCTGTTCTTTCTCGGCAGGAGGTTCAGAGCCCAAGTTAAATCCTGACTAGCATTAGCCTTATTCAACTTCATTTCATTCAGGAAAGTATTGTTTAAAAGATCTTTGTGCTGCGACGCTTGTCATCCAATGTGTTCATTCTCTCTTCTGGCTCTGATCTGTACCTCTTTCTTAGCTCACTTCCCCTAATGACTTATGTTTGGTACTTCTGTTCTTGATCCATTCCCTCATCCACCTTGGCCCTGGATCTCTATGCTTACCTGCTATGCCCAAGTCCACAGAGCCCTTCTCCAGCCTCCAGAATCTCATGAGGTCCCTGGAACCTTTGTGAGGTCCAGAATTAGTCTGCTACACCATGTCCATTCACACCTGGAAAGGTGTCACAGAAGAAGGGAGCCTGACAAGGCTAGAGGAGGGAGAAGTTGCTGCAGTGCCCTCAATATTATTAGAACACAGGCTGTGACCAGTATGGAGTGCAAAGGAACATGAGGCTTGAGTGTTGGGGCTTGTCAGACCATCTATCAGGACTCTATCTGGAAATAGAGGGAGGTAAGCCAGCAGGATCTAACCTTGTGGAGGGATGAAGTTGCACTAGGCAAGGGAGCTTGGGCATGGGGTGGGTTGAGGGAGAGGAGAGAGAGAAGTTGGGGCTCCAGCAAGTCCTACTCAGGTGCAAGGTGGGACCATTGATGTGGTCACCAGCAGCAAGGCCAGGGACTCACTGTTTCAGGAACCTAGATACAAGCTGATGGTGGGACCCACTGTCTTATCACAAAGTTGTTCTTCCTTGTACACTGAATCATTGCTCTTTGCCCAGCCCTCAGGCCAGAACTGCTTCCTAGGAAAGTGGCTGGGCTGCCCCTAGAGATAGTGGCTGTGATTACTATTGGTAATAACAAAAATTCATATTTTTATATTTTAAGGTTCACCAAATACTGTCCCTTTGAGGGAGCTAGGTAGTGCATGGGTCCGGAGTCAGGAAGACCTGAGTGCAAATCCTCAGACACTTACTAGCTGTGTGACCCTGGACAAGTCACTTCACCCTGTTTGCCTCAGTGTCCTCATATGTAAAATGAGCTAGAGGAGGAAATGGCAAACCCGTCCAGTATCTTTGCCAAGAAAACTCCAAATGGGATCATGAAGAGTAGGACACGATTGAAATGACTGAACAACAGCCACAAAAAAGTATTGTCCTTAAAGGAATCTCTGCTGTGAGCCCATCTGCCCTGCACTGCTGTACTTGCCCTCAGCCCCCCAACACACACCTGTACTTTATTTCTCTTCCCACTGTAGTCTCACACAGACATCTGTTCCACGTGTCTGTTATTTCCCATAATCACACACACACACACACACACACACACACACACACACACATTTTGACTAGACCTACATACATATTCTCAGCTACTGAACACACTGCTGCCCTGGCTCTCTCTTCTCCCCATCACTGCAAAGACATGTGCTCTGCTGCTTGCTAATTACCTTGGGTTCCCAGAATCTCCAGGTTCCAGAATCCCAAAGGACAAGTTGTCTAACCTGTCACCTCTTCTGTGGCCAGAGAAAATGGCCTTATATCTTCTCCTTGAAACCCCCCAGTGAAGGATCCCCACTCTCTCCAGAGAGTGAGTCTTTCTGCTTTTGGATAGCCCCAATGGCTGCAACATTCCTTTTTTACATGGGGCCAAAGTCCTTTCATGTGGGGACCCTTTGTGGAGCTTCCCCTCCCCCCGAACTTCTCCCAGCTCTGTCTTCTGGGGCCAAGAACAAGGGGTCTGCTACTGCTTCTACATGACTTCAGATTCTCGAAGGCAGAGCCTGTCTTATCTCCTTTCTAAGTCTTTTCTTCTCCAGCCACCACCCCCAGTTCTCACAGCCAGTGATCAGGTGGCATAATCCCATAATCCCCTTCTCCTATTCTGGTTTCTCTCCTCCGGCCTCTCTCTAGCTTTAACTGGCCTTCTTAGAATGTGTAGCCTAGAATAGAACCCTGTGCACCAGACATGGCTAAACCAGGCAGAGCCAGCCTAATCCTAGGCAGGGGGCCAACATTCTCCTTTTCTATGGCCCCCACCTCCAAATGTACACCAGCCCACTTTACCCTCAGGACTTACCTAGGGAACCCTGAATGTATGTGAAGTACGTGCATTCACAGCCTGTTCTCCATGATTGGCCTCCTCTTCTCTATGTCCTACAAATGTGGCACATCCTGAGTGAGGGCTGCTGGAATGGAAAGGTGAATACAGGCCCTACCTCGCAGGGTTGTTGTGAGGAACAAATGAAATGATATTCGTAAAGCCTGGCACATATTAGGCACTAAATAGAAGCTTATTCCCTTCAATTCCCTTCCCCTTTGACGTTGACCTTAATCACCATTTGTACTGGAGCTACAGCCCTGTCTCACCCACCCTTTTTCCAGTGTGCAGACCCTTGTTTATCTGCTGCTCCCTAAATATTCATTAACATCCCAATCCCACCCTAGTGACTTGCTTAGGGAGCCCTGAGTAGGCCTCAGGTCTGAAACTGGTCCTAGTCCAATTCTGTCCCTTCAGTACCTGGACCCTTTGTCTAGGTTCTCTGTATGCTCAGTAAATGTGCCAAAACAGATGAGGATGACAGTTGCTCAAAAGGAGAAATTAGACCCATCACCAGAACTCAGGTCATTGGCAGGATGGTCCACAGAATGGGTTTGCCTGTGACCCAGAGACCAAAATACATCCCTCTCCACCCAAACGTGGGGCAAACCAGAGACAACAGGTCTACAAGGTAATGTCAATACTGATGAAGCTGAATGCTTTGAGAAGATTGGTTATCTAGTACTTGAGGAAAATCAGATTATAATTTTTTAGAGGAGGAGCATATGGTTAGAGTTTTATTTGAAAATCTGATTTAAAAATCATTTGAAATTGATGATAACTTTATCAGTGTCTAAACTATGGTTTTTCACATTGCACTTTATCAGAGCACAAGCTCATCCATTAAGACAATTTAGTTACATCTTTGCTCTTTGAATAAGGGTAAAGATGTAAGTAAAATCTCAGCCAGAATACAGAACATTATTTGAAATATCAATTAAAAATCTTTCTCACCTCCAAGATGTGGGTTCAATTTCAAAATGACTTTAAATTACTGTTCATAAGTAATAATATGCAGAGGAATCCATCATTTCAATTAGATAGGCACTAAACTACTTAGGCTCCAAATTCTAGCCTTTTGTTCAAATTAGTATCAAAGGATATGTTTGCAGTGGAGAATTCATAGAATCATATTTTCTCTTTCTTATTATATTGCCCATCTTCTTGATCCCTTACTAGTTGCCTCGTAGCTATGCAACCAAGTGCAAACTCTTTTGTTTCATAGCCAAGGGCCTCAACCATTTGACCAAAACCTGCATGGGATGATTTATAGCTGAGCAGGACCTTGGAGGCCTTAGAGTCTAAGCCCTTAGTTTTAGAGATGAAGATACTGAAACTCAGGAAAGGGGAAGGTAACAAGGATTTATTAAATGCCTACTATGTGCCAGACAGAAAAGGAGTGTTCAATGGCAGTTTAGTATACATTGCAGTCCTGTAAGAAATGTTGATGTCTTTTCATAGTAACAATCTGTTGAATAGAAAGGGGAAGGTAGGCAGTTTTCTAATTCAACCCTAACCTAATATTCACAGAATATTTTTCTCTATCATGAATGCATTGGACTTTCTAGAATATTAGACATACCCATATTCAAATTAAATTTAAAAATCATGAGAAATCATCATCATTCAAGAGTTTCACAGAAGGAATACTTCATAAACAAATGATGTCATGCTTTGTTGCAAAAAGTCATCTAAAAGTGACTAAGAGAGTCATCTATAAGGGAGTTCAGTGCTATTTCTGAGCTATACCAAAGGATGAGAAGCTTAGCCAGGACACTATAGAGGAAAGAACACTGGATTTTGAATCGGAGGACCTGGATTCAAATTCACGATCTGTTGCTTACTTCTTGTGGATGTTACTTCACCTAAATGAGCCTGTTTGTTTGCTCGTTTTAACCTGCAGAATGAGAGGAATAGTATCTCTTGCCACAGATTATCTCTAGTATCACTTCCAGTTCTAACCTCTATATTCCTATCTACAAAAGTTCTGGTACCCATTAATGGATGGCAGGCAAATGCCATTCCACCAATGTATTTTAATCCTGTGAGATGTTTTAAGCCTCCATAAATCCTACAGTGCCTAATTACTAAGGCAGCTAGGTGGTACATGGGATAGAGTGCTGGTCCTGGAGTCAGGAAGACTCATTTTCCTGAGTTCAAATCTGGCCTCAAACATTTACTAGGTGTGTCCCTAGGCAAGTCACTTAACCCAGTTTGCCTCAGTTTTCTCATCTGTAAAATGAACTGGAAAAGGAAATGGCACACCACTCCAGTATCTTTGCAAAGAAAACCACAAATGGTGGTTCATGAAGAGTCAAACTTGACTGAAAAACAACTGAACATTTAAATACTGATCTGTTTCGTTCTTCCCTTTTCTCTTAATAACTCTTTCTAACCCCTTGTACCCAAAAGACAAGAACAATGTACACACATACTAAACTAAGTTTATGAATTTTAACAGTAATAAAAGCCAGACAATATTTCACAATAACATTTAAAAGCCTCTTTTCAAATAGATTAAGATATTACATTAAAAATCTAACTTATATTACAAAATACTGTAAGTACACAATGGAAACGACAATTATACGAAGCTTTATTTCAGTGCTGTCTGATTTAAAAAACCTCAAAATTCAAAGCTCAACACTACGTTAATAGTTTTAGATGTAATTAAGTGCTTTGAGCTCTACTCTGCCATTCTGCACATGCAAGAGATTTCTAGTACATTTGTTATAAATATAAAGTTCAGAGGAAAGAAAAACAGAATAATGGCTAATGAAATAGAATTTCTGGGGAAAACTCATGTAGTTATTATATACATAATAATTAAACCAGTTAAATTAAATGCTAATTAAATCAAGCTGCATTGCATAGTAGATAGCATGCTAAACTTGGCAACAGGAAGACCTAGGTTCAAATGCAACATAGCTGTATTACGTTGGAGAGATTATTTAATCTCTCTGAGCCTCAAGCTATGTAAATATTAGTGGCACAAAGGAAAAACCAAGGAGCAGCTACTATTTGAATTAAAGAGAAAGCATAAGAGGTAAATACCAAAAAGAAGTTTATGTAGGGGTGGGAGGTAGAAGACAAAGACAAAGGACAGGGAGATTTTGCTAGATTCATCAAGAGAGAGGGCAACATATCGATATGCATGTCCAAACAATAGTTTGATGGCTTTAAGATTTTAAAGTTCAGGGGCAGCTAGGTGGTGCAGTGAACATAGCACCGGCCCTGGAGTCAGGAAGACCTGAGTTCAAATCCAGCCTCAGACAATTGACACTTACTAGCTGTGTGACCTTGGGCAAGTCACTTAAACCCAATTGCCTTCCCCCTTCCAAAAAAAAAAGAAAAAATTAGAGCCATAAAAGATTTTAAAGTTCAAATTAAAAATGGGGAAATCAAATGCACCTGAAGACTAAAAAGAGAAATTCAGTATGCTTGACCTAAATACCTTATGTCTGGTAGTCTGATCCTATCATAGTGTACACCTCTGCTCTGTCTGCCATCTAGATCTAGGGACAAGAATGCACACTTTTCCCTCTGAACACAATCTGGCTTAGTTTAGATTTAGGAGCTTCATACTGTTCTGTGAGCAAACTAATTTGGTTCTTTTTCATTTGAACTATAGGCCTAGACCTAATAAACACTCTCTTGTACTCTAGTTTAACAGCTTTCCAAGTAAGAAAAAGGGTTCCGAAGACCCAGAGGTTACCTAGAGGAACTCAAGTATGTAATTCTTGGGGAAGTGTACATTTTATTTGGTTTCAAGTTAAAAAATGACTTGTCATGTTTCATATTTCCAAATCAATATGCCTACCACACATGGTTTGCATCTTAGCTACACTGCAAAGAGGAAGTAAAATGTCAAGTTGTTTATTTCTGCACAATTTTCTTATCTTCAAATAACACCAAGTTCACATAATCAGATCTGCCTTCAATAACAGGCAGTGGAATTCTTTTGCTGGCCACTGCTCTCCCTTCAAAAAATCAGGAGATCAGGAAGAGGAGGAGTTAAACCTTTTTTGACAGTTTTGTCAAAATCAAAATAAAAAGAAGAAAGTTAACTGTAACAGCAGCAGCCCCCTTTCCATCTGAAAGAAAGAAGTGTTTTTCCTGACCTCATGCCATGCCCCGCCTTCTTTTAAATGCCCTTTCATTATAGATGAAAGGCAAAGATAGGAAGCTATTCCAAAAGACACCTAGAAAATCAGACTTCCTGATCATAAGCTTTCACTTAGGGACATGTTGAAAACCCAGTTGCTGATGTCACCAGTTTGGGCTTTGACTCTACTACAATTTATCTCTTTTGTCAACGATCTGATCAAAGTGTGATGTCTAAAAGCAAGTTGAACAGTGAAATGTTTTTATTGTACCTTACAGAGCTTAGGCCTGATTTCCAAGTCCAGAAGACTCACTCCTGCTTAGAGCTTTGAAAATTATTCAAAACAAGCATATCAATGTATATTGTCTTAATTTTTTGGTCCTATTCATAGAGGTCTTTCCTCAGATTTCTTTAAAAGACGCTTTTAAAATCTACTTCATTTTAGCATTATAATAGCATAGCAAGCTTTTCACATTCATCTAGGGCTAATGGAGTACTAATTACAAAGAGAGCAGGTTGGCATGAACTCCTCTAGTCAGCATAAATTTAATTCAAATCAATAGGTCACATTTATATATTTTCACAATTTACAAAGTATTTGTTTGCCTTCCACACACTGTGTATGAATGTATATAGAGCTATTTATGTACATTCTGTCTCCTCCATCAGTATTTAAGTCCCTTGAGACCAGGGACGATTTCTGGTTTTTTTTCCTTTTGTATTCCCAGTTCTGGCACGGTGTCTGGCAAATAATAATTTGCCTAATACATTTTTAGCAATTGGTTGATAAATATATTAATTATTTCATTTGAGTCTCACAGTTTCATGATCACCATTGTGTGGAAGAGGAAACTGAGGCTTAGAGAGGTTAAATGACTTACCCGGAATTATACTGCTACTATGTTTCTGGAACAGAATTTGAATTCAGGTCTTCCTGATTCCAAGGCTATCCACTATTCCACACTGCCTGGAAAGTCATACCAGCTGGTAAATTCTGTAATCATAGATCTGAAAAAAAGACATACTGTTGAATAAAATAATCACATCAACAGAAGCTCGGCTTTTGGATTATTTTTTTAACCTCTGCCTGTTTTTTTCCAAAGAATTTCATCCCATCCTACTACTACTCAGAGAGGAAGAACTCTTGCAGGCAAAGAAACAAACTAACATGGAGACACATAGAGTTGGGCATGATGAAGAGAAGGAACCATTGCCTGACCGAGACACTAAGGAGGAGATGGGTTGGAGTAGCAGGGAGCCACAATGTGGAGGAGCGATCCATAGCAATTACTTCACTGGTACTATACTGGATTTGGGGTTACTGGACTCCCTAATTACACCAAGATCTGTTCCCTTGCAGAGTGCCCACATCCAGGGTAGAGCAAGTCTGAAAGTCAGGTCCCCGAGGAAACTGAGGATACTCTAGAAATGAAAGTGGGGTTATCGCTAACTCTTTACAGTCTCATGTGAAAGGCACATGCATTTAATAATGACAAATAAAAGGTGTATTATTATCCTGGATTCTTGCTTTGTGAGAAGAGACAAATTCTGATATTCCAAGGGAAAACTGTAGTAGGGTGAAAATGACCCCCAAAATATGATTATTGAGTAATTCTCAACCTTATACCTAGATTCCACATGAGCTCAGAGTTTTGATAATCAGACCTGTATGTGTTCATCTGCATAAACACATAGATTGTTTGAGTACATGTATACATATAATGTACTTCTATTATACATATATACATATGGACATACTATGATCTGTGTATATGTGTGTATGGCAAGCATCTTTGACTCTTATTTTCGATACTTTGCCAGATCCTTGTTTTCCTTGCTTTGATCAGATCCTTTATTCACATAAATCATGCCTCCTCATCCTATTTGATTTTTTTTCATGTCTTATCATACATTCTCCGGGAGGACCCACCAATGCACTAGAGACTGCTCATTATAGAGTTAAAAACAAAATGGGCACTTTAAAAATAATATGCAGCCTAGGGTGTTTTATTTGCTTTTCTCTGGTCCTTTGTTCTTTTCTAAAATCTCTTCAACAGTTATTTAAAGTGCCAAAGGTATTTATGATAAGCTGAAAAAGCAGCTACTATGTTATATTAGGAAGGCAGAATTTATGATTTCAAAGAGAATCTCATATGTGCCTAAAAGGTCCGGAACCGCAAGATATAAGGGGAAGATAATTACCTCCAGAAGGCAGGAGAACTAAAGCATGTATTTACACTCCACAATAACAAGCCCACAAACCAGCGTCCCCATTTTGATATTTTCATCAAAAGCTTCCAGGCCCAATAAGTCCGCCTTACAAGGGTAACCAGGAGGCCACAGAGAAGCGAGATGGTATAAGGCAAAATCGTATACATGCTTCCCCTCTACGGTAAGAAGATTACCCACTAGCCTCTAGTCAGCTCTGCTACCGGCAGCTCAGCTTCGGCTGTAGGCGTCTCTGGCTCCAACCGGAAAAAGAACGGAGGATCTTCAAGCTGTCCTCTCCCCTCTTATAGAGTTTTTGACATCATCAAGCGCCGCCTGAACGACCAGGGCCGATTGGTTCTTGACTTGGCCCCTCCCCCTAGCGTAGACCACGTTAACACACCTCCCCTCAGCCAGCGCCACGACTCATCACACAGGAAGCTCTGGTCCTGCCCCGGAAGAGCAAGCCCCAGCGTCCAGGGAAGCTCAACGAGGCAAGCTGAGTCATTCAAAGAAAACAAAGTCCATTCTGGCTACACTCCACCCCTCACAATGTTCTAGGATGCACAATCCAATCATAATTCAAATTAAATTATATATCCTAGAACATTGTGATCCAATTATGCAGGAAACTAAAACATATCATTCACAATAAAGCAAAACATATCATTCAGTGACATTCCCAAATATTGGTTTACGATTCAAATGTGATCCACCCCTAGATCCCAGCCAGATAATCTCTTCAATCAATCATCCCAAAATAATTATTAATAATTCAAATGTCCACCCCTAGATCTTTGTATCCATTACATAGGATCAATAATATCATAACAATAAAACAATATAGCAAGGATAACACAAAATAAGTACACAGAACTCTATCATCATTCCCTTCCTCAAACAATTGGGGCTCAAAATCTTGGGGTAATGGGTGAAGGTCTCATTTTCCATAGCTTCTTCTTGCTGAAATTGGATGTAGACGTGTCCCTGCCCCAAAGAGTCCCATTCCAGAGTTCAGTTCTTTAGTGAGCTGGCAGGAATTCCAAGAATGCTACATGCTTAGGCAGTCACCGGAAACTGCAGGGTGCTTAAACCTGCAGGAGACAGAACTAGCGACAAGGTTAACTAAAACAGAGAACAAAAAGAGTAGGCAAGTATGGGCTATTATCCTTCAAATAAAATCATCTCCAGTTTAGTTGAAATTTCAGTTATGCAGAGATCCAATATCAGAGCCAAACTCAGATGGGAAATGTTTCTTTTTAAATGGAACACAATGAGGAAACTAAGCCAAGAAGATCCCACCCTAGATGGAGACCAGGATTGTCCTCCCAGCCTTTCCCCAGATGTACAAGGGAAACCAGGAGGATCCCATCCTAGATAGACTAGGACTGTCCTCCCAGCCTTTTCCCAGATGTACAAGCTTTCATCCGTTAATCACACAAAGTCACCTTCCCTCTGAGCGGCTTGTGTCAATTACCAGCATCAGCCATACCTGTGGGATCCGTGAATCTAATATTATAGCCCTATTCACGGTAAAATAGATGGTTAGGGGCACGATTTGGTAATTATCTTCCCCTGAATAGACAACTGTTACAGTGTTGTTCTTCCCATGGGCTATGACTTCTTCAGCCTTTGGAATATCATCTGGCTTCCGTTTTACCCATACCTTAGCTCCCAACTTTATTCTATCAATGGAGCAAGCCCCTTTTGCCCCTCTAGTAGTTATTTTGGGAGGAGGGTCAGTTTTCACAAAGGGTATTTTTTCACAGGGGATAATAATCACTTGAACTATCCTATCATTCCTACCAAATTGTACAGGTTTTTCACCCAAATTCTGGAGTGTCACAACAATTTCTTTTTGATAATTCGAATCTATCACTCCAGCCAATACATGTACTCCTTGAGCTGCTAATCCTGGTTTAGGTAATATCCGTCCAAAATGATTCTTGGGGATTCTCATACATACTCCAGTAGGGGTTTTTCTTATCTCTTTCCTATTCAACCTAAAATTCTCTATACAATGTAAATCATATCCTGCCGAACCAGGTGTTCCTGGACATGGTAGGGGGACATCTTCCCTCACAGTCCAAAATTCAATATTTTAGATCTCACGTGTTTGCTGTTCTCTAATCTGCAAATTTGGGGTCATCATTCTGGCTAGAGGTGTAATAGGCCCTAAGGGCCTATTATTCAAATTACATAAGGCAATAGACAAATTAACCGTGTCTGGAACAGCAGCATACAAGGGAGGAGTCACTTTGTTCAGCTGTCTATAATCTACTGTCATCCTCCATGTCCCATCTGACTTTCGGACTGGCCAGACAGGGTTGTTCCATTGAGTAGTTGTAGGGACTAACACTCCTGCCTCAACACATTCTCTTATAGTGTTGGCAATTTCGTCTTGCCCACCTGGCACACGATATTGCCTCAAAGTAATTACTTCAGAAGGTTCGGGCAAAGTGATTGGATCCATCTTGATTTTCTCCACTAAGACTGCATTAATGCCTATTTTCCTCACAGCAAATTGGTATTTCACTTCAGGTAAATTTAAGGTCATACCCTTCAAAATGTCTATTCCAATGACGTATTCAGGAATAGGCACAATAACCACACTATATTCTTTCTTGGGCAACTGTCCAATTTTCATCATCAATTTAACTTGTCTGGCTGATATTTCAGTCCCTCCTAGTCTTGTGATGGTAATAGGAGTTCCATGGCTGAATTTGTCTGGATTCCCATAGATAAGGGTGGCCTCGGCCCCAGTGTCTACTAATGCCCTAGTTACTGTACTTGACCCATTTTTCCAATATATGGTCAAGTTAATGTGAGGTCTGCAATCCAGCTTACGTATTTCCTTAATTTGAGCTGGGGCCTGGCCTGTTTCCTAGTATTCCCTAGCATGTGATTCACTTGGGTATGAAGGTTCAACATCTGTAGCATTTGCAGGAGCAGTTCTTATTTCCCTATCTCTCCTGTTATCGAGTCCTTTATCTCGATACATCCTGTACAATTCATTGGTTGGAAGGCCATCTATCATTTCAAAACCTACCCCTGCTCTCAATAGAGCAGTGAACATTTCTTTTCTTGTCACTCCATTTTGGCGCCAAGTTTGCTGGCTATTCACCCTTCTCTCTCGAGGAGATCTATCCCTTCCCCAGTCTCCTAAGTCATGTAACTGTAAAATCTTATTTATCACCTCCGTAAGATGGGTCCCTACTTCCCCAAGTAACAGATTCAAAATTAGTTGTTTATAAGCAGGGGGAGCTGTCCTAATTATTAAATTCCTATGAGGGATTCCTATGGGATCATTGTAATATTTGTCTGCAGTTCCTGTCATAATAGCAGTCTTCATTACCTCCTCCTTTAGTCTCATGATACAATCTTTAAGTGAATACCAGGGTCTGTGCTCAGTGGGCCACATAGAATCATTAGTTGCATCCCGCAGCAGCTAATGCCAACAGAGTAGTCCTGCTAGCATCATCTCCTCGCTGATGATGTTCCCTAAAAGCTTGCTGAACTAGAGGATCGTGGCTGATACCTATGAATCTCATACAGTCCCTCTTATCTACTAATATTCCACCGGCCCCTTGATCACTGAGCCTTACCATCCAAGATATTAATGGTTCTCCTACTCTTTGGCTGAATCTACTCAAAATATCTGTGACCTCTCGTGGTGAGAAATCTTCCTGAAATTCCCTCGTAACTAAATTGCCACCTCGGGTTTCTGTCCTCCTCCTCTCTACAGGACGAACGCTTGTCTGAGTATTTAACCATCTCCCATTCTCTGTGCAAGGGATGTCCTGAACCCTAGTAGCGTTTTCTGTCTCAGCCCCTAACATTGTCTCATTTTCCCCCCACTCGCTTCCCCTGCCACCATGGCAAGGACAAAGCAGGCAGTCAGGCTTGGTCTGGGCTGAGTTGGGATGCACTCTTGGCTTATTTGGCCTCCTGTTGCTCCTAGCCACATTAATAGAAAAGTTCTCATCTGAGTCAGTGGATTCTTGAGCAGCAATTTGTTCTCCTGCTATCTGAGATTCCCCTTCTTGCTGTGGGATAGGAGTGCCCCCATCTCTTTCACTTAATCTCAATCCTTCATATACTAGCCGGTAGGCTGATAACACTATCCAGCTTTGCCTAGATAGTGATGCCCCTGACTGAATCCCAACCTCTTGTAAACACATATGTATGTATGTATGTATGTACATATGTATGTATATTCCCTTCAGCTACCCTAATATTGAGGTCTCATGAATTATACACATCATCTTTCCATGCAGGAATGAAAACAAAACAGTTCAACTTTAGTAAATCCCTTATGATTTCTCTTTCTTGTTTACCTTTACATGCTCCTCTTGATTCTTGTGTTTGAAAGTCAGATTTTCTATTCAGCTCGGGTCTTTTCACTGAGAAAGCTTGAAAGTCCTCTATTTTATTGAAAATCCATATTTTGCCTTGGAGCATGATACTCAGTTTTTCTGGGTAGGTGATTCTTGGTTTTAATCCTAGCTTCATTGACCTCTGGAATATCATACTCCAAGCCCTTCAATCCCTTAATGTAGAAGCTTCTAGATCTTGTATTATGCTGATTGTGTTTCCACAATACTCAAATTGTTTTCTTTCTGGCTGCTTGCAATATTTTCTCCTTGATCTGGGAGTTCTGGAATTTGGCAACAATATTCCTAGAAGTTTTCTTTTGGGGATTTTTTTCAGGAGGTAATCGATGGATTCTTTCAATTTCTATTTTACCTGCTGACTCTAGAATATCAGGGCAGTTTTCCTTGATAATTTCTTGAAAGATGATGTCTAGGCTCCTTTTTGGATCATGGCTTTCAGGTAGTCCAATAATTTTTAAATTATCCCTCTTAGATCTATTTTCCAGGTCAGTGGTTTTTCCAATGGGATATTTCACATTGTCTTCCATTTTTTCATTCCTTTGGTTCTGTTTTATAATATCTTGGTTTCTCATAAAGTCACTAGCTTCCACTTGCTCCAATCTAATTTTTAAGGTATTATTTTCTTCAGTGGTCTTTTGGACCTCCTTTTCCATTTGGCTAATTCTGCCTTTTAAGGCATTCTTCTCCTCATTTGCTTTTTGAAGCTCTTTTGGCATTTGAGTTAGTCTATTCTTAAGGTGTTATTTTCTTCAGTGTATTTTTCAGTATGTTTTTGGGTCTCCTTTAGCAAGTCATTGACTTGTTTTTCATGGTTTTCCCTCATCACTTTCATTTCTCTTCCCAATTTTTCCTCTACTTCTCTAACTTGCTTTTCTAAATCCCTTTTGAGCTGTTCCATGGTCTGAGACCAGTTCATGTTTTTCTTGGAGGCTTTTGATGTCGGCTCTTTGACTTTTTGGACTTCTTCTGGCTGTATGTTTTGGTCTTCTTTGTCACTGAAGAAAGATTCCAAAGTCTGAGTATTCCAAAGTCTGGGTCTGTTTTCAATGCCAGTTCATGTTCCCAGCCAACTACTTGATCTTTGAGCTTTTCTTCGGGGTATGACTGCTTTTAGAGAGTACTTTGTCCCAAGCTTGAGGGACTGAATTGTTGTTTTCAGAGCTATTTGTACACAGCAAGCTCTGCCACACCCGCTCTCCTCTTCCCCCAAAAACTGCCAACCCGGACCACGACTAAGATCTAAGCAGGTTCTGCACTCCTGCTCTGATCTGCCACTTAATTCCTCCCACCAGGTGGGCCTGGGGCCAGAAGCAACTGCAGCTGTAGCTCTGTAAGCAGCCTCAGAGGTACACCTCCTCTGCCACCACAGGGCGGTGGCAGACCGCGAACTCCTTTCACTCTGTCCCCGCAGTTTTTCCCACTAATCTTCTCTGTTGTCTTTGGTATTTGTGGGTTAAGAAGTCTGGAAACTGCCCCAGCTCAATGATTCAGGGCCCTGTGGCCTGTTCCGACTGGCTCCCGCTCTAATTGGTCCGGCTGAGGCCCACACTGGGCTCTGCTCCACCCCGCTCCCACCTTTGTGTGATAGACCTTACCCAGCGACCATCCAGGCTGTCCTGGCCTGGAGAACTGCTTCTCTCTGCTATTTCGTGGGTTCTGCAGTTCTGCTATTTGTTCAGAGACATTTTTTACAGGTGTTCAGAGGGTCCTGGGGGAGACCTTTAGTCAAGTCAATGCTTTCCAGCTGCTATCTTGGCTCTGCCCCACAGTGCCTCTCTTTCTGTCTGTGTCTCCTCTCTGTCTCTGTCTTTCTGAGTGTCCCCACTCAGTCTTGGTCTGTCTGTGTGTCCCCTTAAAGTCTCTGTCTATTTCTGTGTACCCTCTCAGCCTCTGTCTGTCTGTCCCTCTCTGTCTCTGTCTATGTGTCCTTCTCTGTCTGTCTGGGTTTCCCTCTCAGTCCCCCTAGGTTTATCTGTGTGTCCCTCTCTGTCTCTGTCTGTCTGTGTAGCCCCTCACTATCTGTGTCTGTGTGTCATTGTCTGTCTCTGTCTGTGTGTCCTTCTCTGTCTGTCTGTGTGTTCGCAGCCCCCCTCTGTCTGTGTGTCACTCTCTGTCTGATTATGTGTCCCCTCAATGTCACTGTGTGTCCCCTCTGTCTGTCCATGTGTCCCCTCTGTCCATGCATCCCCTCTCTGTGTGTGTCCCCTCTTTGTCTCTTTGTGTGTCGCCTCTGTGTTTCTGTCTGTCTGGGTGTCCCCTCTCTATATCTGTCTTTCTATGTGTCCACTCTAAGTCTCTGTCTGGGTCTCCCTCTGTCTCTGTGTCCCTCTGTCTCTCTCTGGGTGTCTCTCCCTGTCTCTGTCTGTCTGTCCCTCTCTGTCTGTCTGTATGTCCCCTTTCTGTCTGTCTGTGTGCCCCACTCTGTCTGTGTGTCCCCCTCTGTCCGTGTATCCCCCTCTGTCCGTCTGTGTGTTCCCCTCTGTCTGTGTGCCTGCCTCTGTCTCTTTGTGTGTCCCTCTCTGTCTGTGTGTCCTTCTATGTCTGTCTATGTGTCCCTTCTCTGTATGTCCCTCTCAGTCCTGGTCTGTCTGTGTGTCCCTGTCAGTCCCCATCTGCTGTGTTGGCTTCTCAGCCCGTCTGTCTGTGTGTTCCTCTCAGTCCTCGTGTATCTGTGTGTCCCTCTCAGTTACGCTCTATCCGTGTGTCCGCACTCTGTCTCTGTCTGTTTGTGTTTCCTTCTCAGTCCCCCTCTGTCTATCTGTTTTTCCCACTCTGTCCCTCTCATTCCCCATCTGTCTGTATGTCCTCATTTCCTCTCTTTCTGTGTGTCTCCTCTCTGTCTCTGTCTTTCTGAGTGTCCCCACTCAGTCTCAGTCTGTCTGTGTGTCCCCTTAAAGTCTCTGTCTATCTGTGTGTACCCTCTCAGCCTCTGTCTGTCTGTCCCTCTCTGTCTCTGTCTGTGTGTCCTTCTCTGTCTGTATTTCCCTCTCTGTCCCCCTCGGTTTATCAGTGTGTCCCTCTCTGTGTCTGTCTGTCTGTGTGTCCACTATCAATCTCTGTTTTTCTGTCACTGTCTGTCTCTCTCTGTGTGTCCTTCTCTGTCTGTCTTTGTGTCACCTCTCTGTATGTCCTTCTCTGTCTCTGTCTGTCTGTGTGTCCCTCTCAGTCCCTCTCTTTCTGTCGGGGTGTCCCCTCAAAGTCTCTGTCTATCTGTGTGTACCCTTTGTGCCTCTGTCTGTCTGTCTGTCCCTCTCCGTCTGTCTGTCTGTGTATCCAATCTCTGTCTGTGTATCCCCCTCTGTCTATCTGTGTGTCCCCCTCTGTCTCCCCTCTGTCTGTATGTGTCCTTCTCTGTCTGTGTCACTCTCAGTCCCCCTCTGTCTAAGTCCCTCTCATTCCACCTCGGCCTGGGTGTCCCTCTCAGTCCCCCTCTGTCTCTCTGTCTGTTCCTCTCTCTTTTTCTCTGTGTTTCCCCTCTCTGTCTGACCATGTGTCCTCTCTGTCCACGTCTCCCCTCTGTGTTTGTGTGTGTGTGTGTGTATGTGTGTGTGTGTGTCCCTGCTCTGTCTCTTTGTGTGTCTGCTCTCCATTTCTATCTGTGTGTCTCCTCTCAGTCTCTGTCTGTGTCCCACTCTATCTATCTATGTGTACCTATCTGTCTACCTCTGTCTGTGTGTCCCTCCCTATCTCTGTCTGTCTCTCTCTGCTTGTCTGTGTGTCCCCCCTCTCTCTGTCTGTGTGTCCCCCTCTGTCTGTCTGTGTGACCCTCTCTTTCTGTTTGTGTTCCTCTCTGTCTGTGTGTCCTGTCTGTGTATGTCCCTCTCGTTCTCTGTCTGTCTGTCCCTCTCACTCATGTCTCTGTGTGTCCCTTTCAGTCCCCCTCAGTCTGTGTGTAACTCTCAATCCACCGTGTCTCTCTGTCTGTCCCTCTCTGTCTCTGCCTGTGTTTCCCTTTCTGAGACCCTCTCTATCTGTCTGTCCCTCTCTGTTTTTCTGTCCATCTATGTCTGTGTGTCCCCCTCTGTCTGTCTGTGCATCTCACCTCTCTCTTTGTGTGTCCCTCTGTGTGTGTCCTTCTCTTTCTGTCTGTGTGTCCCCTCTCTGTATTTCCCTCTCTGTCTCTGTCTGTCTCCGTGTCCCTCTCAGTCCTAGTCTGTCTGTGTGTCCCTGTCAGTGCCCATCTGTCTGTGTTTCCTTCTCAGTTCCCGCCTATGTGTCCCTCTCAGTCCCCGTGTATCTGTGTGTCTCTCTCAGTCAGCCCTCTGTCTGTGTATCCACTCTCTGTCTCTGTCTGTCAGTGTTTCCTTCTCAGTCCCCCTCTGTCTGTTTTTCCCTCTCTGTCCCTCTCAGTTCCCGTCTCTTTGTATGTCCCTCTCAGTCCCTCTCTTTCTGTCTGTGTGTCTCCTCTCTATTTCTGTCTTTCTGTATGTCCCCACTCAGTCTCATGTCTGTCTGTGTGTCCCCTAACGTCTCTGTCTATCTGTGTGTACCCTCTCAGCCTCTGTTTGTCTGTCGTTCTCCATTTCTGTCTGTGCGTCCCCCTCTGTCTGTCTGGGTGTCCACCTGTCTCTATCTGTGTCCCTCTCTGTCTGTGTGTCCTTCTCTGTCTGTCTGTGTGTCCCCTCTCGGTATGTCCCTCTCTGTCCCTGTCTGTCTGTGTGTCCCTCTCAGTCCTGGTCTGTCTGTGTGTCCCTGTCAGTCCCCGTCTGTTGTGTTGGCTTCTCAGTCCCCGTTTGTCTGCGTGTCCCTCTCAATCCCCGTATATCTGTGTGTCTCTGTCAGTCGCCCTCTGTCTTTGTGTCCCCACTCTGTCTCTGTCTGTTTGTGTTTCCTTCTCAGTCCCCCTCTGTCTATCTGTTTTTCCTACTCTGTCCCTCTCATTCCCCGTCTGTCTGTATGTCCTTCTCAGTCCCTCTCTTTCTGTCTGTGTGTCTCCTCTCTGTCTCTGTCTTTCTGAGTGTCCTCACTCATTCTCGGTCTGTCTGTGTGTCCCCTTAAAGTCTCTGTCTATCTGTGTATACCCTCTCAGCCTCTGTCTGTCATCCCTCTGTGTCTCTGTCTGTGTGTCCTTCTCTGTCTGTGTTTCCCTCTCTGTACCCCTCGGTTTATCAGTGTGTCCCTCTCTGTATCTGTCTGTCTGTGTGTCCCCTCTCAATCTCTGTCTGTCTGTCATTGTCTGTCTCTGTCTGTCTATTCTTCTCTTTCTGTCTGTGTATCCCCTCTCAGTATGTCCCTCTCTGTCTCTGTCTGTGTGTCCCTCTCAGTCCCCCTCTGTCTGTGTCCCTTTCATTCCACCTCAGTCTGTGTGACTCTCTCAGTCCCCCTCAGTCTATCTGTGTGTCCCCTCTCTGTCTCAGTCTTTCTGTGTGTCCCCTCTCAGTCTCTGTGTCCTGCTCTGTCTCTGTGTCCCCTTGTCTCTCTCTGTGTGTCCCTCCCTGTCTCTGTCTGTCCCTCTCTGTCTGTGTGTCCCCCACTCTCTTTGTGCCCCCTGTATGTGTCCCCCTCTGTCTCTTTGTGTGTCTCTCTCTGTCTGTGTGTCCTTCTCTGTCTGTCTGTGTGTCCCCTCTCTGTGTATCCCTCTCTGTCTCTGTCTGTATGTGTGTCCCTCTCAGTCCTGGTCTATCTGTGTGTCTCTGTCAGTCCCCGAATGTTTGTGTTTCCTTCTCAGTCCTCATGTGTCTCTGTGTCCCTCTCAGTTCCTGTATTTCTGTGTGTACCTCTCAATTGCCCTCTGTCTGTGTGTCCCTCTCAGTGCTGTCTATTTGACTATCCCTCTCAGTCTTCATCTGTCTGTGTGCCCTCTCTATCTCTGTCTTTCTGTGTGTCCCTCTCTGTCTCTGTCTGTGTGTCACCCTTTCTGTGTCCCTGTCTCTCTGTGTGTCCACTTTCTCTATGTGTCCCCTCTCTTTCTGTTTATGTTTCCCCTCTCTGTCTGTCTCTGTGTCCCTCTTTTCTGAGTGTCCCCTCTCAGTCTCTTTCTCTCCGGGTATCCCCTCTCTGATTCTGTGTCCCCTCTCCTTCTGTCTGTGTGTATGTGTCCCCTCTCCATCTGTCTGCATGGCCCCTATCCTTCTCTGTGTGTCCCCTCTCTTTCTCTCTGTGTGTTCCTCTCTCTTTCTGTGTCCCCTCTCCATCTCTGTGTGTCCCCTCTCTGTCTCTTTGTCTGTCTCCTCTCCATCCATCTCTGTGTAATTCTCAGTCCCCGTCTGTCTGTGTGTCCCTCTCAGTCCTCCTCTATTCTGTGTGTCCTTCTCTGTGCGTCCCTTCTCAGTTTCTGTCTGTGTGTCCTTTCACTCTCTGTTTCTTTCTACCCCTCTATGTTTCTGTCTATGTGTCCTTCTCTGTCAATCTGTGTGTCCCTCTCAGTCCCGCTCTGTGTGACCCCTCTCTGTCTCTTTCTGTCTGTGGGTCCCCCTCTGTCTACCTGTGTTTACCTCTCAGTCTGGGTGTGCCTCTCTGTCGGTGTGTCCACTCTCTTAATGTCACTCTCTATCTCTGTGTGTCTGTGTGTCCCTCTCTGTCTTGGTCTATTTGTGTGTCCCTCTCTGTCTGACTGTGTGTCCCCTCTCTGTCTGTGCGTCTCACTCTGTCTGAGTGTCCCTCTCTGTCTGTTGGTCTGTCTCTCTCAGTCTCCCTCTGTCTGTGTGTCCCTTTCATTCCCCCTCTGTGGTTGTGTACAATGTACTCCTGGGTCTGCTTCTCTCACTCAGCATCAGATCATGTAGGTTTTTGCCAGGTTATTATGAAGTCCCTATCTTCCCCATTTCTTATAGCACAATAGTATTCCATTATATTCATATACTACAACTTGTTCAGCCATTCCCCAGTTGATGGGCATCCCCTTGATTCCCAATTCTTTGCCACCACAAAAAGAGCCGCTATAAATATTTTTGTACATAGAGGTCCTTTTCCCACCTGTGTTATCTCTTTGGGATACAACCTTAGAAGTGATATTGCTGGGTCAAAAGGTATGAACATTATTATAGCCCTTTGGGCATGGTTCCAAATTGCTCTCCAGAATGGCTGGATCAGTTCACAACTCCACCACCAATGCAACAGTGTTCCAATTTTCCCACATCCTCTCCAGCATTCATCCTTTTCTTTTTTTGTCATGTTAGCCAATGTGGCAGGAGAGATGTGGTACCTAAGAGCTGTTTTGATTTGCATTCCTCTGAACAATAGTGATTTAGAGCATTTTTTCATAAGGCTATAAATAGATTTAATTTCTTCCACTGAAAACTGCCTCTTCATATCCTTTGACCATTTCTCAATTGGGGAATGGTTTTAATTCCTATAAATTTGGCTCATTTCCCTGTATATTTAAGATATGAGGCCTTTATCAGAGACATTGGTTGTAAAGATTTTTTTCCCAATTTTCTGCTTCCCTCCTAATCTTTGTTGCATTGGCTTTGTTTATACAAAAACATTTCAGTTTAAAATAATCAGAATTACCTATTTTGATTTTGTAATGCTCTCTATCTCTTGTTGGGTCATGAATTCTTCCCTTTCCCATAGATCTGATAGGTAAACTATTCCCTGCTCTCCCAAATTGCTTATAGTATCATCCTTTATTCCTAAGTCATGAACCCATTGTGACTTTATTTTCCAATTTTCCCAGCAGTTTTTGTGGAATAGTGAATTCTTAGCCCAGAAACTGGATTCTTTGGGTTTATCAAAGAGTAGATTGCTATAGTCGGTGACTTCTGCGTCTTGTGTACCTAACCTATTCCACTGGTCTACCACTCTGTTTCTTAGCCAGTACCTAGTAGTTTCGATGACTGCTGCTTTGTTTGATATCTGCTATGGCTAGCATTTCTTTTCATTGAGTACCTTGATATTCTGTGCCTTTTGTTCTTCCAGATTAATTTTATTATTATTTTATCCAGCTCTGTAAAATAATTTTTTGGTAGGTCTATTGGTATGGCACTGAATAAGTTAATTAATTTAGGTAAAATTATCATTTTTATTATATTAGCTCAGCCTAACCATGAGCAACTGATGTTATTCCATTTATTTAGATGTGACTTTATTTGTGTGGGAAGTGTTTCATAATTGTGTTCATATAGGCACTGGGTTTGTCTTGGTAGGTAGACTCCCAAATATTTTATAGTGTCTACAGTAACTTTAAATGGAATTTCTCTTTCTATCCCTTGCTGTTGGGCTGTGTTAGTAATATATGGGAATGCTGAGGATTTATGTGGGTTTATTTTATATCCTGCAGCTTTGCTAAAGTTGTTTATTATTTCAAGTAGATTTTTACTTGAATCTCTAGGATTCTCTAAGTAAATCATCATATCATCTGCAAAAAGTGATAATTTAGTTTCTTCTTTGCCTATTTTAATTCCTTCAATTTTTTTTTCTTCTCTTAATGCTAAAGCTATTTCTAGTACCAAATTGAATAGTAGGGGTGATGATGGACATCCTTGTTTCACCGCTGATCTTATTGGGAATGCATCTAGATTATCCCCATTACATATAACGCTTGCTGATGGTTTTAGGTAGATGGTATTTGTAATTTTAAGGAAGACTCCATTTATTCCTATGCTTTCTAGTGTTTTTAATAGGAATGGATGTTGTATTTTGTCAAAAGCTTTTTCTGCATCTATTGAGATGATCATATGGTTTCTGCTAGTTTTGTTATTGATATGATCAATTATGTTGATAGTTTTCCTAATATTGAGCCAGCCTTGCATTCCTGTAATAAATCCTACCTGGTCGTAGTGTATTAGTCTCGTGATAAGTTGCTGCAATCATTTTCCTAATATTTTATTTAAAATTTTTGCATCAATATTCATTAGGGAAACTGGTCTATAATTTTGTTTCTCTGTTTTGACTCTTCCTGGTTTAGGTATTAGTACCATATTTGTGTCATAAAAGGAATTTTGTAGGACTCTTTCTTTGCCTACTTTCCCAAATAGTCTATAAAGTATGGGAATTAATCGTTCTTTAAATATTTGATAGAATTCACATGTAAAACCGTCTGGCCCTGGAGATTTTTTTCCTAGGGAGTTCATTGATGGCTTGCTCAATTTCTTTTTCTGAGGTGGGGTTATTTAGGCAATTTACTTCCTCTTCTGTTAACCTGGACAATTTGTATTTTTGTAAATATTTATCCATTTCCCTAAGGTTATCAAATTTATGGGCATCCAATTGGGTAAAATAATTCCTAATGATTGTTTTAATTTCCTCTTCATTGGAGGTGAATTCAACCTTTTTATTTTTGATACTGGTAATTAGGTTTTCTTCTTTCTTTTTTTAATCAAATTGCCCAAGGTTTATCAATTTTATTGTTTTTTTATTTCATAAAACCAGCTCTTAGTTTTATTTATTAGTTCAATAGTTTTCTTGATTTCCATTTTATTAATCTCTCCTTTGATTTTCAGTATTTCTAATTTGGTATCTAACTGGGGATTTTCAATTTGTTCTTTTTCTAACTTTTTCAGTTGCATGCCCATTTCATTGATCTTTTTCTCTAATTCATTCATGTAAGCGTTTAGAGATATAAAACTTCCCCTAAGAACTGCTTTTGATGTATCTCATAAGTTTTGGTATGTTGTCTCATTATTATCATTCTCTTGAATGAAGTTATTCATTGTTTCTATGATTTGTTCTTTTTCCCACACATTCTTTGGGATTAGATTATTTAGTTTTCAATTAATTTTTATTTTATTCTTTCCATGGTCTTTTATTACAAATAATTTTATTGCATCATGATCTGAGAAGGATGCATTGATTATTTCAGCCTTTCTGCTTGTGAGGTTTTTATCCCCTAGTACATGGTCAGTTTTTGAGTATGTGCCATGCACTTCTGAGAAAAGTATATCCCTTTTTTATCTCCATTCAGTTTTCTCCAGAGGTCTGTCATATCTGCCTTTTCTAAAATTCTATTCACCTCCTTAACTCCTTTCTTGTTTATTTTGAGGTTAGATTTATCAACTTCAGAGAGGGTTAGATTGAGGTCTCCCACTAGTATGGTTTTGCTGTCTATTTCTTCCTGTAACTCCCTTAACTTCTTCTCTAAGAACTTGCATGCTATACCACTTGAAGCATATATGTTAAATACTGATATTGCCTCATTGTCTATGGTGCCTTTTAGCAGGATAGTGTCCTTCCTTATCTCTTTGAATTAGATCTATCTTTGCTTTTGCTTTGTCTGAGATTAGGATTGCTACTCCTGCTTTTTTTTTACTTTAGCTGAAGCACAATATATTCTACTGCATCCTTTTACTTTTACCCTATGTGTATCCCCATTTCAAATGTGTTTCTTGTAAACAATATATTGTAGGATTATGGTTTTTAATCCATTCTGCTATCTACCTCCGTTTTATGGGAGAGTTCATCCCATTCACATTCACAACATTCACAGTTATGATTACAAGCTGTGTCTTTTTCTCCATCCTGTTTCCCCACTCCCATTTGTTTTTATTTCTCTCTCCTCCCTTCCACTCCTCAAAAGTTTTGCTTTTGACCACTGTCTTCCTCAGTTTATCCTCCCTCTTGATTTCCCTCCCTTATCTTTCCCTTTTCCCCTTGCTACTTCTTCCCTCCCTTCTGACCACCCCCCCTTTTCTTTGCCCTTTCCCATCCTACTGCCTGTAGGACAAGTTTGATTTCTATACTTATCAGAGTATTTGATTCTCTTCTTGAACCAAATCCGATGAGAGTAAAGCTCATATACTACTTTTCTCCCTCCCTTCTTTCTCTCTACTGTAAAATGTTTTTTTGCCTCTTCATGTGATGTAATTCACCCTTTTCTATTCCCTCCTTACCTCTTCTTCCAGAACCCTTCCTTCACAACTCTTAATTATGTTTTTATCGTTATATTGTTGTGCCCTTCCCCCACCCAGTTTACCCTCCATCTTGCCCCAGCTCACCCCACTGTTTGTGGTCCCATCTCCACAGACCCCACTGTTTGTGTTCCCTTCTCCATGGAATCCTGCCCCAGTTTGTCCCACTGTTTGTGTTCCCATCTCCACGGAAATCAGTTTATGTTTTTTCCCTTTAAATAACCTGACCCTACCCCTGCTCAGGGCTGTTTGATTTGAGTCTTTACTCCGAACAGTCGCACGCTTGAATAAATCCACATCAAAATTTATATCCTGGTCTCACTTGCTCTTTTCGGCACAACAATATCAGTTATTTTATACTGACATCCACAGTCTATGTGTATCCCTTTCAATTGTCATAATTGTACTATTCTCAAGATTGACATATATATATGTATGTATCATATATGAAACAATATAATCCTATATAAGGATATAAACAATTGGCCCTAATTGATTAACAAGATGTAACCAGAATGGCCTTTGTTTTCTTTGAGTGACTCAATTTATCTCAGTGAGCTTTATACTAGGTGCTAAGCCCCAGGCCCAAACCCCATTAGGTGTTAATGTAATCCATGTGGATGTGAACCTCCCAGGGTCCTAAGGGGAGGGGCCAACTCAAGAACCAATCACCAGAGCCTGAGCTCTGGTGATTCAGATGATGTTTGATTTTGTCTGAAGCCCTATAAGAAGGGAGGACAGAGCTATTTGTGTGGGGCTCTGGAGATGGTGTTGATGAGGAGACTCCAGGCAGCTGTAGTTAAGGAGCCCTCCAGCTTGTAAACCCGGATGTTGAAACTTTGTTGAACTCTGGTAACTATCTGTTGGAACTTGAATCAGACAAAGTCTGTTGATGTCTGTAATTTGTTTGCATTTTGTTTTGAAGTTCAGGTGCTGGTTTTTTTCCCCTGAACTAACTGAATGATATTTGAATTAAAAGTAAGCTTGTCAACCCCTTCACCTTGCTTTCCTTAATTAAGCAGATCAAAAGAACCTGTGCTGTTGGCAGCTTTCTGGGTGCTGGCTGTGGGTGAATCTTATACCCCCACAGAAGCTGCTAGCCACGTTGTTGAAACACAAGGTTTGTGGGGGTTTTCCCCATTTACCTTTTTATGACTCTCTTTTGTATTTGAAGATCAAATTTTACATTGATTTCTGTCCTTTTCATCAGGAAGGTCTGGAATTCCCTTATTTCTTTGAATGTCCATCTCCTTGCCTGAAAAACTATGCTCAGTTTTGCTGGGTAGTTGATCCTTGGTTGTAGTCCAAGCTCCTTTACCCATTCATTTTGCTTTTGAGTCTCTTTTTCCAACTGGTTGATTTTACCTTTCAGGGTGTCATTTTCTCCATTTAGGTTCTGAATCTCCTTAGCCATTTCACTGATTTAACTTTTTAAAGATTTGACTTCATCAGTGTTTTTTTTTTCCTTTACCTCCCTAATTTTGTTTTTGAAATCATCCTTTAGCTCTTCCAGGAATGCTTTTTGGGCTTGAGACCAGTTCATGTTCCCTTTTGCGGTATCTGATGTGGGCATGGTGTCAATGCTGTCCTCTTCTGAATTTGTATTTTGATCTTCCTTGTCTCCATAAAAAGAATCAATGGTCCTCAGTTTTTTTGTGTTCTTCTTCATGTTGGTTAGCTTTTTCTTGGCTTTACAATGGATTTCTGCTTTGGGGCCTCAGGGATCTCTGTCCCAGGTTTCTTGTTCTTGGAATTGTGAGCCTAGTTACTGGCTTTTTGTATTATGGCCTTGGTTTGCTGAGGTGTGGGGGAGGGGTCATCTGGCTGCTGGAAGTCTCCTCTTCCCCTGGGGGTGCTCTCCAGCACCAGTGGTCTTAGCTGTTGTCTGTGCTGGTGTCTGCCACTTCCCCTGGCTGTGCAAAGGCATGTCTCAGTTCCTGGGGTTGATCCTTGCTGGCTCCACCCTTCTGGGTCTCAGGAGTTCCAACACAAGAAACAACAAATTAACAGCAAGAGGAAATCAAACTAAAGTTGGAGAAGACAAGATTTTTTTCAAAAAGGCATTTGAAAACGATAGTTATTTTCTAAACTCTGAACCAGTTTTGTGTCAGCATACTAAAGTCTAGAAACATCCATTCTTAAGTTTTTTGGTCTCAGGATACTTTATATTCTTAAAAATTACAAAGAATCCCAAAGAACTTTCATTTATGTGGGTTATATGTATCTACATTTATTTTATTAGAAGTGAAAACATCTTAGTATTATCATGAAAACAATAATGACCTCTAAGACCCCCTGCAAAGGTCTCAGGACCACACTTTAGGAACTGTTGGTCTAGACTCTAGAATCAGATGTATCGAATCTTCTTTGCAGTCTCATCCTGGCATGGAGCTATCAGGGTCTTGGAAGCTATGAAGCTATGTCAGCAGACGACAGGTTGTGACAAGTCTTAACAAGATGCTTCATGTATAGGCTCAGGGATGGGCTATTGTCCAAGGACCAGCTGAAACAAATATAGTCCCATTGCCAGAAGATTTATCACCTCATGAATTTCTTTCTCTCTGATAGTTTTGGAGAGTTACTTGGAGACACAGAAAGGTTGAACAACTTGACCAGGGTCATGTAGCTAGTGTATGTCAGAGGCAAGGATTTGAAACAAGGTTTTCCCGACTCTAGACTAACTCTCCAGCCACTACTGCAGCCTGCCTCTCACACTACTATATAACCATGCTTCCCTTATTATGTTTTTTTAAATTATATAGTCTATTTTAATTTTTTTATCATAAAGTCTGTTTTTTTAAAATGCCATCTGAGAAAGTATTTTTTTAAAAAAAAATAATTCTAATGGATCTTTTAAAATAATAACTGACATTTATATAGTCTTTTTAGTTTGCAAAGTACTTTACACACATTATCTTTTTTTCCTTTAATATTTAGTATTTTATTTTTCCCCCAATTATGTGTTAAAACCACTTACATTATCTCTTTTGATCATCACAACTTTTCAGGTAGTTGCTATTATGATATCCATTTACAGATAAGGTAAATGAGGTTGACTTGACTATCTAGAGTCAGAAAGAAAGTATCAAACATAGTATTTGAAGCCAGGTGTCTGCTGGCTCATTAGGGCAGTACACTATCTGAAACACTGTAATTCCACAAAAAGCCCTATTGTTGGGAATTCATTACTTTCCTTTTCTTTTGCTTTTTTTTTCAAGTGACTAACTAGAACCTACGTGCCTTAGAGTTGGACATATTGATTCCGTCTATGTTCCTTATCACTTAGACTACCCTTCATCCTTTCCTATGCCTATTTCCCATGTTCCTTGTCCCCTTCCTTCGATGCCCACCTGTGGTTTGTTTTTTTTTAATCCCATAAATTTATACTTATATACTTTTGCTCTCTTTTCAATTAGATTGTAAGAGTCTTAAGGGAGCTAGAAAATTGTCTCTAGATCACTTTTTGAGCCTTTCTGGTGACCTAGAAAAATGATCTGTACACAGTGGCTGCTTTATTAATGCTAAGGACTACCTGCTATTCCTTTATGGAGATAGGACATGGAGAAATGGACAAATGCAGCTCTCCCTTCTCTTCCTCCACCTCCCACCATTTTCAGACAGTACCTTTTTCCTGTTGCTCGCTTTCTAACAGTGTCATCACCTCAGTTTCATATTCCAAGGAGCCCATGACATAATCTACATCCACCATAGTGGAAGTCTGGACTCTGTTATCTGCTTCTGGGTAGTTCTACCCTTCTTTTCCTCCTTTCCTTTCTTCCTCTTAGAATCCTGCTTTTCCTGTCCAGCATTTTGGCTGCTACTGACTCTATCACCTTTCTCTGACTTTCCTCTTTTATTCTTAGGTGGAGAATTTCTATTTTGCTTTTGGGACTCCCTGGAAGAGGTTCAGGACCTCTTCTCCATCCTTAGGATAGGCTCTGAAATCAGAACTAAGTGATGGAGTGGTAGGTCCAAGGAGGCACCAGGGTATACAGATATATCCTCCCTTGCATAGCCATATCATGTGACCAGGTGATGACTGTCATAGCAGAAAGGAGGAAGCTTCAAAAAATATAGGCTTACTTATTAGATCTGCTGGACAGTGAAATGGGACACCTGGGATTTAAAAAATTTTTCTTGAACTGTTGTACTGTCAGGTCACAGAGTCTATAATCTCAAATACCAACATTTTTATGAGGTAAGCATTATATTTCAGACTGTCCAAAACCTAAACGACAGGTAGCACGATACAAAGGAAAGAATTCCTCTTTCCCTGTCGCCGCTGAGTCGAGCAGGAGGTGGAGGCTCCTGGGTGTTTTCAAGATTTAGTTTCACCCGTGAACCGCTGCCATGGCCGAGGAAGGCATTGCTGCTGGAGGTGTAACGGACGTTAACACCGCTCTACAAGAAGTGCTGAAGACGACACTCATCCACGATGGCCTAGCTCGTGGAATTCGTGAAGCTGCCAAAGCCTTGGACAAACGCCAAGCCCATTTTTGTGTTCTTGCTTCCAACTGTGATGAACCTATGTATGTAAAGTTGGTTGAGGCCCTGTGTGCTGAGCATCAGATCAACTTGATCAAGGTTGATGACAACAAGAAGCCGGGTGAATGGGTAGGCCTCTATAAAATTGACAGAGAGGGAAAGCCCTGTAAAGTGGTTGGCTGCAGCTGCGTTGTTGTTAAGGACTATGGCAAGGAATCTCAGGCCAAAGATGTCATTGAAGAATATTTTAAATGCAAGAAGTGAATAAACAAAAGCCTTGGTCTGATTTGAAAAAAAAAATAAAAAAGGAAAGAATGCTTGTCTCAGAATCAGGAACCCTGGGTTTGAACCCTGCCTCCTACATTTACAAGCTGGGTGACCACAGGCAAATATCTGAGCCTCATTTTCCTCATCTATAAAATGGATATAGTAACGCCTTCACAAGGCTGTTGTGAGGATCAAATAAAATAATGGGTGGAAATGTCTTGTAAATCTCAAAAACCTATGTAGCACCCCCTCTGAGGCTACTCTCTCAATTAGTCACTCCTACTAATGACTTGGGGTCCATAGAGAGTATAGCTGACTACTCAGAGCCTTAGCCTTCCCACTGCTTGGGAAGAAAGAAAACTGAAAAAGCTTAACCAATATTTATGCTTCAGTTTAGTGTTTGAGTTTATGTTTGAGGTTGGTAAGACTCGGTGCTGAGTTAACCTTTTTGGTTTCCTGATGATTTACCTAATTCCACTGCTGGGTAAACATGTGAGGGGAGTCTAAAGAAACTTTTGTTTGCTCTTATATTCCTGTCTAATTAGAGTTGTGGGGTCATTCTCTTGTGGAAAATATATTGCATAGATATTTTGAAACTCCTAGCTTTGTAGTTATTTTTATTTCTTGATATTTTGCCACCTTTAGGAATTAAGTAAATTGGGGGATGGATAGGGCAATTTAAATGTTAATGTTCACTGTTTTGTTTACTTTTCTGTAAAATGATGGGGTTGGCTTAGCTCCCAAGATCACTTCCAGCTCTAAATCTATGATCCTATGACACACATGTGTATATATACATATGTATTTTCACCAATTACATGTTAAAACAATTTTTTAAATTTTTTTTATTTTAGACTCAAACCAGAACACAAATACAGAATAAAGGAAAAAATCAGTCTTGAATATTGAAACTTAAATACAAAGCAGGAAAAGAAAAAAAAAGTATGTCTTGTGCAGAGCAGAGCATAAGAGAGGATTCAAAATATGTAGCGATAAATTTTCATTTCAAGAAACCCTGTATGATAAATACTATACATTGTGTTGAGAGTTGGGCATCTTTTCTTTTCCTCCTTGTAAGTTTTCTTTTGTTCTCTGCTGTGCACTCTGTTGTTTTCCCCCCTTTCCCCCACTACAATGAGTGCATATATTTATATAGACTGTGGAAAATATTATACTATTTTATGTCATTTCTAATTTCAACTAGACCCAGAGCCTGAATTAATGAGTAACTGGATGAAGATCCAGGACCTGGGCTTCTTTGTTCTCTCTAAAAGTTTGCTCAGGAAACTTACCCCTTACCTCTGTCAACAAGGCCAGATTAGACTGACCTAAGGACATTACCCTAACCCCAAGAGCGATTACCTTGCTGAATATTCTACAGGCACATACTATGTTATGGAATGTAATGTGACACAGAGACGCTGGGTTGTAGTTTCAACTGACTTTTGTCAACATCCTTTACAACTCTATTCAATTAAGGAAAATCCTCTTCTTGTATCATGGTTAAACATAAATGGGGGTCATAAAAACATGAGGTAATACAGGCTTGCTAGGTCTGCTAAAATAACGTATATAAGTTTTCTCATTCCTTTGTTCAGACAGCCAGAGCCTATGCTCTGACTCCTTGTACGTACAAGTAAGCTAGCTTAGCTATGCTTTAAGGGAAAATAATAAACAACATGGATTTTTCTATCATCTAGCTCTGTTTCCTTCAACCAAATTTTCAGGTTTAACAAGACCTACACATATACATACATATGTACATATATAGATGTTGTGGGCCGCATTAGAGCTGAGCCCTGCCCTCCTCGGACCTCCAGGCCCAGGGGCCTGCTGAGATAGACTCGGGGCTTTGGGATGTAGGTGGAGCCAGGAGGAGGGGTCTCACCTTTGTTGCCTCCCTAGCAATTCCAGGTCTTTGCCCGCACCTGCCTGACCACATGGAACTTCCGGCTCTCTGTCTGGGCTTGCCAGAGCACGTGGAGTTTCCGGTTCTTTGCCTGAACTGCCTGACCACAGGGAGCTTCAGGTTAGCGCGGGAAGAGAAGGGGAGGAGAGTAGGCGGGGTCGGGGTGGTCCTAGTATCCAGGTGTATTGATTTTTACCTGTCCTTCACCCACGCAACCAAAGAATGTACCTGCGTCACTAAAGATATAAAGGTGCTGCTTGCTGAAATAAAATTCGGAGTCCTTCACCATCTTTCGGCTCCCGCCCCATTCACTGTCTGCGAGATCAGGTCCTTTGCTTAGGCAAAGGCCTGGGGCTTGGGGGGAACCCCGAGTATAGTTACGAGGCTTTGGGAGCCCGTAACAAGTGGCGCTCAACGTGGGCATATAGATATACACTTTCCCTAACAAATTCTACTCCTGATTTTTCTTTTTATGTTTGTGCGTATCTCTTTATTTCCCATCCCTCCTGACTCCACTACTTTACTTCTACCTGCAATTATGTTAAACCTATTTTTGACATTTTAAAAAAAGTTTTGAGTTCCAAATTCTATCCCTCTCTCAACAACCCTCAGCTGGGACTTTTATACACCAACAGAGAATGAGCTGGAACTTACTGGTTTGTGAAGCAAAATTTCTTATAAGGTCACACTCTCCCCTCCTCTCAGTAATCTCTCATTGGACCATTTCAAAAAGGGATTGGGAACTTGGGACCAGCAAAGTCTAAGCAAAGTGCTATGAGAAACTTAAAGTTTACTTTCACTTTAGAAAGATTTCAGCAGAAGGAATTGGGGGTGGGGGTGCGGAGAGGAGTCCATTCTGTGTGAAAATGGCATACAGATGAGTAATAAGGATGGCAAACAGTTCACTTTGGCTGAAACCAAGATTATGTGATGGAGAGTAGTATATGAAAAGGCTAGAAAAATAGCTTGCAGCCATATTGTGGAAGACCCTGAGGATTAGAAGTGTTTGTTTTATTCAGTAAACATTATGGGCCCCCTGAATGTTTTTAAAAGTGGATCAGAGAGGGCTTTAGAACTGTGCATACCCTTTGACCAGCAATACCACTACTAGGTCTGTACCCCAAAGAGATAAAAAAGAAAAAAGGACCTATGATAAGCTAAAAGCATTTCCAGTAAGATCGGGGGTAAAAAAAGGATGTCCATTATCACCACTGTTACTCAATATTGTACTAGAAAGGTTACCTTTAGCAATAAGAGAAGAAAAAGAAATTGAAGGAATTAGAATAGGTAAAGAAGAAACAAAGCTATCACTCTTCGCAGAAGATATGATGGTATACTTAGAGAATGCTAGAGAATCAAGTAAAAAATTACTTGAAATAATAAACAACTTTAGCAAAGATGCAGGATATAAATTAAACCCACATACCCACATAAATCATCGGCATTTCTATATATATAAGAAAGCCTAACAGCAAGAGATAGAAAGAGAAATTCCATTTAAAGTTACTGTAATCATAGTAGCTGAAAGGAATATGCATATATATATATATGTTTATGTATATATATATATATAAGTGAATGTGCATGTATGTATATATGTATGTGTATATATATATATATAAAGAGAGAGAGAGAGAGCGGACACAGGGTGAGTTGAAGATGAAGGGAAGATATCTAAAAGAAATAAAATCAAATTAAGGGATTAGAGAGGAATATATTGAGAGAGGGAGATAGGGAGAGATAGAATGGGGTGGATTATCTCCCATAAAGGTGGCAAGGGGAGGAGGGGAGAGGGCAGGTGAGGGGGGAATGAGTGAATCTTGCTCTCATCAAATTTGGCCTGAGGAGGGAATACCATACATATTCAATTGGGTATCTTACCCCACAGGAAAGAAGAGGGAAGAAGATAAAAAAAAGGGGGGGGGGGTGATGGAGGAGAGGGCAGATGGGGGTGGAGGTAATCAAAAACAAACACTTTGGAAAGGGGACAGGGTCAAGGGAGAAAATTCAATAAAGGGGGATGGGTTGGGAAGGAGCAAAATATAGTTAGTCTTTCACAACATGAGTACTGTGGAAGGGTTATACATAATGATACACATGTGGCCTAGGTTGAATTGCTTGACTTCTTAGGGAGGGTGGGTGGGAAGGGAAGAGGGGAGAGAATTTGGAACTCAAAGTTTTAAAAACAGATGTTCAAAAACAAACAAAAAAAAAGTTTTTGCATGCAACTAGAAAATAAGATACACAGGCAATAGGGCATAGAAATTTATCCTGCCCTACAAAAAAGGAAGGGAAAAGGGGATGGGAGGGGAGTGGGGTGACAGAAGGAAGGGCTGAATGGGGAACAGGGCTGTGATACCTGAGTAGCCAGCTATTGCTAGAAAAACCCTGCCCCCAGCCCCTAACTGCAAACCCCAGTCTGCATAAGAAAAAAACAGACTGAGGTCCGAGTGTCCCGGGCCCCTAAGACATTTCCAAGGAATGTAAGCTAATTACCAGGAAAGCCTAACGATCTTCCTTTGTCTAACTGAGTAGGCTGAGAGACAAACTCTATCTCTCGCCTCAACAAACCCAGCTGGAGCATCACTCGGCCATCGCTGCCTATGGCCTTGAAGGATGAAAGCCTCAGCCCCAGACATTATCTTGAATTATATGACTTTTGCCTTATCTTGAGCCTTCCTAGCTTCAAGAGTTATGGCAAACGTTGGAGACAGAGATCCTGGGTTGTAATTCCAATTGACACTTTGTCAACTATCTGATATGTTGTATTTACAATCTATTCAGGAGGTTCCTCTAATGTATCATGGTCATAAAAAGTGAAATAACACAGGCTTGCTGAGTCTGCAAAGTAACATATGTAAACTTTAAGAGATAATTAAGCACTGAATCCTGTATGGTCTATATAAACTACCCTCTTGGTTTAAACGTGGTCATTTGCTATGGGAATTTTCCCCAGATGACCGCCGGCTAATAAACTTCTCCATTCAAAACTTATACTCTGTGGCGAGTCTCACTCGCTTCTGGTATAACAGGGCAACCAGAATATATGCCATCTTGGAGTGGGAGGGAGGGTAGAAATGGGGAGAAAATTTGTAATTCAAACTCTTGTGAAAATCAATGCTGAAAACTAAATATGTTAAATAAATAAATAAATAAAGTAAAAAAAAATAAAATTACTGTAGACATTATAAAATATTTGGGAATTTACCTGCCAAAACAAACCCAGGAACTATATGAACGCAATTACAAAACACTTTTCACACAAAGAAAGTCAGATCTAAATATTTGGAAAAATATCACTTGCTAATGAGTAAGCCGAGCTAATATAATAAAAAGACAATTCTACCTAAATTAAATTACTTATTCAGTGCCACACCAATCAAACTACCAAAATTATTTTATAGAGCTAGAAAAAACAATAATATTCATCTGGAAGAACAAAAGGTCCGAATATCAAGGGAATCAATGAAAAGAAATGCAAAGGAAGGTGGCCTAGGCATACCAGATCTTAAACTGTATTTTAAAGCAGCAATCATTAAAACTACTTGGTACTGGCTAAGAAACAGAGTGGTGGGTCAGTGGAATAGATTAGGTATATAAGACACAACAGGCGATGACTACAGCAATCTACAATTTGATAAATGCAAAGACTCCGGCTTCTGGGATAAAAAACTAGCGCTGGCCCCAGGCAGAAGCTAGTATGCATTAAGTTCTCCTCCCCCTCTCTTCTAATGTAAAAGGGTAGAATTAGTATCTGACACTCCTCGGGCGGGGGGAGGGGACGATTTGTGCTGGCAAAGTGTCTGCAATGCAATAAGAAATAATAAAGTCCAGAGTACTGAAGATGAATCGTGTCACCCGCCCTCTGCCAGACATCATGGACTTAAAATCCAGAAAGGGACAAGAATATTTAGACAAGGCTAATATGGGAGTATTATGTAAATTGATTGTGAGGGTTTTGTTCTATGGGGAGGAGAAGGCAGAAGATAATGAATGCTTGGAAAAATAAATAAAAATAAACTTTTTAAAAATTGCTCTTTGAAACTCAGCTGAATCAGTTACAGATCTTAAATAGGAACTGCCCTTTGTCCCCTTTCTTTTTAGGCACCTTAAGATGAGGAATTGCACATACCTGTTCCCATGAAGACAAATTCCCTTTGCCACTAATTCCCCAATAGGGGACAATAAGGGGAAGGGTAAAATTCACTAAAACCATTGATTTTGCAACTGTTGAAAGGCGTCGAAACGCTAAGCAATGCAATAACCCACTAGGATCCTAGAGGACTTATGAAGCATTCAACCTAGGGCTTGAGAGAGGTGAGGGATTCAAGATGCACACAAATGTAAGACCTACATTTGCAGGCACGACTGCTGTTGGAATATATTTTGTTTGGCTGTGCACATTTGTTAAAAAAGGTTTTGTTTTTCCTAGTCTCCTTCTCCCCCCTCCAGCCCCGCCTCCCCCACCCCTGGGGAGTGGAAGGGGGTAGCAGAGGGGAAGATAGGGATGGGATAAAAATTTTGAAAAAGAACGAAAGGAATTGGAAGGGAGGAAGAGAAGAGCTGTTTTAGCATTTTCTCTAAAACGAAGAAAAAGCCACAGCTTTGAAAGCTACAGGTTGAATTTACAAGGTCCTTAAAAGAAAAACAAGCTGCCGGTCATGGAGAGCTGCAAGTTCCTGTAAAATCTCCCTTTTCTGATTGAACATATATATGGGAAAGTTCATTTTATTGGGTGATTACTGATTCTAGAATAAAAACAAAACACAACTGAATTAAAAGTTACACAGATTAAAGAGGTGGAGTGTTTCACAAACAAATTCCTTCCTCTCTTCACCCTCTAGAACTAGGCAGGAGAGGTAGAAGAAGAAAAAAATAGGACCCCCTTTCTGGGCGGAGGTGCACGAGAGGGATCGGTGGTGATGGGGCTGTGGGGCGGGGGCACCCAAGAGTTTTCCAGCAGGCCTGCATCATATCCCCACGCCCCCAGACCTAGGCAGGCAGATTCATGGGCGCACCGGGACGCAGGTTGGGACAAAAACGCACACCTGGGCGCGGGATATACACAAATCCTGAAGGCGCGTGACTTCAGTGGGTGGAGGACATGAAGTTACGGAAGGGCGGAAGACGGAGGTCGCCTCTACGTAGGGGCGGGCCGAGGGCTCGAAAAGGGAGGAGCCTGGGGGGACGGCAGCGTACGTGTCTCCGGCTTACGTAAGGGCAGGAGGCGGGACTGACTTCAGAAGTCGTCCAGGATTGGCCCCCTTAACAAAGGCCGCGAGGCGGGGCAGTGAGGCTGACTGGCAGGCCTGGGGCGGGGAGGACCGGGGCTGGCTGGGCCGTGGTCTCCGGTGGGAAAGCAGCTGCGGGAACGAACTCCCTGAGGACACAGGCTGGAGCTTAGCCAGGGGATAGGCAACCGAGAGCTGAACTGCCACTCCTTCTGTGAGGGCGGGACTTCCTGCGCCCGAGATCTCGCGGTAATTGCGCATTGTAAATAAACACACACCACGTGTACGGGCTGGAGAATGCCCACATCCCAGCTAGTTCCTACGGGGTTTGAGGCTGAGGATGGACCCGCAGAGCGATGGCGAAGCCGCACTGGGTTTGGATGGTTTTACTCGTTTCACCAGACTGTTTTATTTTATTACAACTATTATGTTTTTTTTCTTTTCTTTTTCATTTGGAGGAGTAAGATATGAAGAGGAGGAGGAGGAAAGAGTTATAATTAGTACTGTCAGAAGAAAAGAAAGGAGGCTCATTGAAGCATTTTTTTAAAATTCTCAGGAAATAGGAGAGAAACAAGAGGGCAGCTTTGAAAATAACGCGTGTCATTCATTATGTAGTTTGTTTTTTTTAAAGTAAGCTGTGGATAGCAGAGATTCTGGTGTCACGTTAAAATGCTGAAAGAGATTAATGCAGGAGAGAGAACAAGAAGCTATAAAGACAAGAAGTCTTTATATGTCCTGGGTGCCCTTATCCAGCTCCTGTTCTTACTGACAGGTCAGGTGCCTAGAGTGCAGCTAGCAACATCTACCCCGTCAATGCTCCAGTTGTGTTCTAAGGGTGTGAGAGTGTCTGTCTGTTATTTCTGATGCTATGGAACTGACCCCACAAGTGTTCCCCCAATATCTTCATCAATAAAAGTTAATATCTTCCCCATATCATTGGCCGACTCACAGATTAGTAACCCAGTATCAATTTAACCAGTTTGCATCAATGAGGGATGTGTACTGAGGTACAGCAAGGACAGAAGTACAAAAAAATTTTCCCTGAACTGGGTGCAAGTGTTCCCCTGTTACTTCTGCCAGTTCCTTATGTTGTATGACCTTCTGGAACCCTGGAACTCTTCTAGAGCATACAAGGTCATAGATGTCTTCAATACTTCCTCACCTAAGAGTAACAAAGAACAAAAACAGGCAAACTTCAGAAGCACTTTTTACTGGTGGCTGTGTATGGGCCCAGGGGAAGATAGTAGAGTGTGGGCCAAGGGTGGGGAACTTGTGGTCTCCAGACCACATGTGGCCCTCGAGGTCCTCAAGTGTGGCCCTTTGGATTTGTTCTGTGAAATTTGGATTCCCAGGCTCCGCCCCCCCCCCCCCCCCCCAGGGCTCTTATTCTACCTCTACTCACCCAGAGGCTTACAGCAGGCATTACCTCCATCACTACTTGAAAAAGGAATGATTTGACCTGTTAATACCTTTTTAATGCAAAATGCAGTTCTGACTTGGGAGGCAACCAGATGCCTTCTGTTCACCATTCATTAATCAGAGACAGAACAGTCATAGAATTCCTGGACCTTCTGTGAAGGAGAGACTCAGACCCTGCTACTGTTGTTATGCCCTACCCCCCCCTTTCAGTTTCTCCAACTTGCCTGGGCTCACTCTACTGCTTGTACTCCCATCTCCACAGACCCCACTGTTTGTGTCCCCATCTCCACAGAAATAATCCTGCCTCAGCTTGTCCCACTGTTTGTGTCCCCATCTCCACGGAAATCTAATTGTGTTCTTTCCTTTTAAATATTCTTTCTCTTCCCTTACTCCTGGCTGTTTGATTTGAGTAATTACTCCAAACATTCACGTGCTTCAATAAATCCACATCTAAATTTATATCCGGGTCTCGCTTTTTTTTCGGCACAGTATTTCTGGAGGCCCCAGCGAGATTTGGGGGTGGTCTGTGGCACCCCCTGAGACCTGGGCCAGGTAGGGTCTCGTCCTCTGGTACTGGGTGTCTCCCCCTCCCCATCTCTAGGGGGGCTGGCCCCTGAGACATTCCAAACGTTTCAGAGCTCCAGAAGCTCGAGAGGGAGGAGAACCAACCCATCCCCCACGATGACCTGCCCTCTATTCGGACTTTTGTGGATCAAAAAAAAAAACCTCTAGGGGAAGCAATCTAAGATGTTGCAGAGCCCCAGAGGGTAAGTTGAGTCAGGTTTCTGTCTTCTGGTGGGAATTCCCTTCTGGTTCTAGTGGAGATTTGGGGCCACACGTGGCTTTAGCTGTCAGTAAGGCTGGGAGACAGACCTAACTAGTCTGAGAGGCCCACCTTCTGAAAAAAGTACCTATCTCCCAGGCAAGTTGGAGAGGTCCAGCCTCTGCCTGTTCTGGTTTTTGGTGTATGTCCCAGGGTGTCTGTCTGTTTTGTGTTTTGTGTTTTTTTTTGTCTGACCGTCTGTGCCTGTATGTGTATGTGTGTGTGTCCGTGAGTGAGAGTAGCCTGTCAGCTGCTGCAGCAGCAGTGGGCAGAAAACTCCCCCCTTGCCCCACCCTACCACACGGGCATTCCTGAGGAGGGAGCAGAGCAGGCTATGTGTCCGTAGTCTGGTTAAAGTTTAACACCGTAAGGAGAAATACCCATAAGTTAAAGTCAAGTTGTGGGGGGAGATTGATTTATGTTGAAGATGGGAGAAATCAGGGTATGTGAGAAAAGAAAGCCTGAGAAGTGTTAAGACCGAGTTCTCAGATCTCTGGCATAACCTCCGCTCAGAAAAAGGCAGAGTTATCCAAGCAGAAAGACTTAAAGGTAACCGCTCAGGAGAAAAACTTAAAGGTACATGGGAAAAGTTCCTTTGAACTTCTCTGCACTAAAAAAAAGTTTCAAGATAAGGAAGAGTTAACTCCTCCCTAAAGATCAAAAGGGAAACACCTAGAGAGGTATTTCAACCCTTTTTCTGCCTACAAAAAGCAGAAAAAGTTTTTGTGTACTGGGACCCAACCAGAAAAGAAGTGAAAAGTGAAGATGTGTCATTCCTAATTTAATGCTTAAGAGAAATTAGAATTCATTTTACTGCTTGTCACTAAAGTTTATGGGAAAAGGAAAAGAGAGACTGTGATAAAAAAAAAAAGTGGAAGATTAGTAAATTAAAATCTTGAGCAAGCAGCTTAGAGTAAAAGGCTTGATAGCCTGAGTTAAAAACCTAATAGATGAAGTTATAGAGAGATGGAAGAGGGTTATGTCCACCCACCCTTTGGACTAGATCTGTGAGTAGGTTCTATTAAATTTAACATGAATATCGGTCCATTACGTCACTTTAAACTGACCGGGTTATAACAGGTGATTCCAAATTGTAATACTATTCTTAATTGTAAAATTATTTAGTATATTGATTGGCAAAAACAAACGTTCAAGTTAAATAGAATTGCTTCATATGTGAATTTTCTCATAAGTGAAGTTTATGTAAATGGTGATAAGATGAAGGTGAAAATACATCCAGCCAGATTGGTAATTAATTAATTATGATTCTAAAGGTTTACATCTGTTTATGATATTGTATTTCTAAAATTTTGTTACATTTTTGGTAACAAATTAAGTTCATGTTGCTAGGTAACAACTGTTTGGTTCATCTGTGTTGTTAGAGAAACAATTTCTCTAAGTGTAGTTAGACTGACAATTGTACTGTTAAAATAATGAATGGATTAGGAAACTGTTAAGTCATTTCATATGACCATGTCTTTTAAAGAAGTTTAATTTAAGAAGTTATGAACCTCCAGGTTTTGTAACAGCAGTACTGGGATCCATATTAGTACAATAAGTTGGGAAAAGCCTGGAAGCGGAAGTTTTTACTGAAAGAAAAGAGAGCAGTGGAGTCAGAAACTAGCTGACCTCTGAACCTGGCTTTTAAAGTCAGTAGGACTAATTTTTAATAATTGGCTTTTAGGATATTCTCTTAAAAATTAAAATTTGATTGTCAGGTCCAGGTAAAATAAGCTTTAAAAAGAAAAGGTATTTGTCAGAAACTGCTATTATTGTCAAGTTGTGATACTGTGATACCTGAGCAGCCAGCTATTGCTAGAAAAACCCTGCCCCCAGCCCCTAACTAAAAAAAAACCCAGTTTGCACAAGAAAATCAGACTTAGTTCCTGCCGTTCGGCGTTCAGCGGGTGTCCTTGCCTCCCCCCCCCCCCCCAACTGTTCTGGGAGTATGGAGTATGGCCAAGGGAAGGGAGCGGGCTGAGAGACGTCTCTATCTTGTGTCAAGAAACCCAACTGGAGCGTCCCTTGGTCTGCCTATGGCCTTGAAGGATGAAGGCCTCAGCCCCGGACGTTCTCTTGAATTCCTTATTCTTATCTTATGTTGTGGGATGTAAATGGCAAATTGGACAGAGAGATCCTGGGTTGTAATTCAGTTGACACTTTGTCAGCAGTATGATATGCTGTACTTGCAGTCTGTTTAGGAGGTTCCTCTTCATGTATCATGATCACAAAGGTGGAAGAGGATTGCCAAGCCTGCTAAAATAACATATGCAAGTTTCAAGAGATAATTAACCACTGCTCCTTGATCTATTGTATAAATTTGACTTCTCCACCCCAAGCTCTTGGTCATTTTGATTTGGGTTGAACCTGAATGACCACCAGCTAATAAATTCTCCATTTAAAACTTATACTCTGTGGAGTGTCTCACTTGCTCTTGGTATAACAATACCATGGTGAGTCAGCCTCCCTGGACCTAGCCCCAACCTCCCCTCCTGTTGCCCCCCCCACCCGCCCTTCTGCTGAGTTCCTCCTTCATGAGCCGACCGAGTCACCTTCTGCCATCCCCCACCTGGACAGCCCTTTTTTTTTTCCTGGTCCCTGGGGTTTGGGCCAAATCTAACCCTCCTGGCTCCTAGCCACAGTCTCTCCGGTTTCTATTTATCAGTATCCCATATCTTCTGAAGCCCACAGGGGCATAGCTCTTGGCTTTTCTCTCCTCCAGTGGCCCTCCCCCAGGACCCAAAACTGCTTTTCTAGCCTCCAGACAGATTCGTTCTCTTTCCTCAGTAGCTCTCCATATTTCCCACCTCAAGGAGGCTGGCATCCTTGTCCCGTGCCGGTCCCCCTGGAACTCCCCTCTGCTTCCTGTTAGAAAGCCTGGCACTTCTGACTTTCAGCCAGTGCAAGATCCTTACACCCTCCTCAGCCTCTTGCTACCCACCCACATTGTGTACACTGTCTTGGACCTTAAGGACGCCTTCTTCTCCATTCCCTTGGCTCCTGCAAGTCAGCCCCTTTTAGCTTTTACCTGAGTCAACCCTTCATCAGGCTTCTCTGGCCACCTGACCTGGACAAGGTTGCCTCAGGGTTTCAAAAACTCCCCCACCCTCTTTGATGATGCCCTCCACCTGAATCTCTTGCCTTTCTGGGAACCTAACCCTTCTTGCTCTCTCATTCAGTATGTTAATGATCTCTTGTTAGCTACATCCACTGAGGGTGGTTGCTTTCAAGCCACTCACTCTCTCCTGTCTCTTTTAAATTCCCTGGGCTACCGAGAAGATCTGTTGCACCTCTGTTTCCTACCTGGGGGCCTGCCTTGAGGTCAGAAATCGCTCTCTCTCAAGCTTGTATCCAGGCCATCCTAAACATTCCTGTTCCTACTACCAAGAAGCAGGTCCGTGAACTGCTGGATCCTTGGGTTTGCTGACCTTGATAAAACCCTTTACTCTTCTACTGCTGGGTCTGGCCCTCTAGTCTGGACCCCGGTGGAACAAAATTCCCTTGACCCCCTAAAAAGGTCCCTCGCCTCTACCCCTGCATTTGCTCTCCCTGACATCACTAAGCCCATTCATCTTTTTGTGGCAGATCAGCCCCTGCCCTACCCTTTCTAAGTCTTCTGCCCTTAACCCTGCCACACTCCTTCCTGACTGACGATTTTTCTGTCTATTTACAAAGAACCGGGGCCCCCTCACATGTTCTGGCAGGACAGTCGGAGGCAGGGGGGAGATCCTCGCCCTCCTGGACTCTATGTGTCATCAGGCACTTCCATAAATAAGTGCCAAAGCCTCATAATCCCAGGACTGGGCCCTCATCGGCCAGTGCCTTGTTATAACTGGGAAGACTTGTATGAACTGTGTTGAATCTGAAAGTTAGTTGAAGGAAACAACAGGCTAGATGATAGAAAAAAATTCATGTTGCTTATTTATTTATTCATTCTCTTTAAACTTAGGGGATACATGCATGCATGGGGGCCAGACTAAGTCTGACTCCCCAAACGAAGAAATGAGGAAGCTTAAATACATTTTTTGGTCCCAACACATCAGCCTGCATTACATCACTTTTATGACCCCCATGTGATGAGGGTACAGTCTCTGGGAGCCCCCTTGAACTCTCCTTGTGTTTTCCAACTGGATCTGGCCTACCCCTAAGGCCATGGGCCTTGCATTATCATTGGGCCCAAGTCTCTGCCTAGTCTAGCCCTCTACTGTCCAGCTGTTTCCCACCCTTAATCCTGCTCAAAATATCTATGCCCTAGCTCTGTTATCCTAGCCCTCTATTGTCTGTCATCTCCCAGTAGTCTTCAGCTATTTCCCACCCTGGAGTCTGACCTCATCTCAGTCCCATCAAGCTCCTCCTTAGACTCCTCCTCAAGACCCTCCTTAAGCCCCTCCTCTAGTCACCCCAGACCACCTCTCAATCCCTCCCACAGTCTTTGTGTATATAATCTCCATCTTGCCTCCATGAAGGGGCTCAGATTCAGTCTAGCTCAGTAGATTGAATCTGGCCGGCTTGTGAAAACAGGCATCACAAAGGGTGGGATTTCTTAAGACAACCCATTTTGGCAAACCCTTAATAAACTTTGTCTTTTCCCTTGGCTGAGGAGGCTTGAGTCGAATTCTTTCTCAGGACCTGGCTTGTTGGTACTTTGGGGTGTCGAGTACCCCTCAACCCCAAACCTCTTCACATGTATGTTAATTATGATACAAGACAAGGATTTTCCTTAATGGAATAGATTGTAAATACAATAAGTCAGGATAGTTGACAAAGTGTCAATTGAATTTCCAACCCAGGATCTCTGTGTTTAATTTTCCATTAACATTCCATAACATAGTATATGCTCATAAAATATTAAGATAAGGCAAAGTCACATATTTCAAGATAGTGTCTGGGATCAAGGTTCTCACCCTTAATGGACAGAGGAAGGAATGCTCCATCTGGGCTCATTGACATAAGATAGAGGCATCTCTGAGGTTACTCAGAGAACAAAGAAGCTATTAGGTCCAGACTCTTCCTCTGTTTGATTAGTTCAGGATCTAGGTCTTATTAAAATTACAAAAATGATACGAAATGGTATAAAATGTTCCACAACTAGTACAAAACAATGAAATGATGCATAGCTCTAGAGATCTAATCCCAGTCTATCATCTGATCTTCAGTCCCACATCACCAGTTGCCTATTGGATATTTCAAACTGGATGGCCCCGAGACATCTCACACTTAACAGTTATGAAAGGTGGAAAAAACAGCTTTTTTATTCTCCCACCAACCTTCCCCTCTTCGAACTTCACTGCTCATAATAGAGGCATCAGACAGTCAGACAAAAAGGATTTAATAGGAACTTACTTTGTTTTTTGTGGTTCTATTCTGATTCTCTTCCTCTCTACCTGACTGTTCCTTCTCAGTTTCCTCTGCTAGATCTTCATCCAAGTTATACTCACTAACCATGGATGTCTCACAGGGCTCCCTTCTCCCTCTATATCTTTTCACTTGGGTTATCTCATCAGCTCCCATAGATTCCATTATCATCTCCACCCAGAAACTCCCATTTAAGGAAGTTGTCCAGGCCAGACATGTCTTCATTTGGACTTGGCCACTATATTTTTGTACCAGGTACTCTCCCCACTCCACCCCTTTTCAGCTTAATTTTATGTGTTGTCTTCTCCCATTAGATTATGGGCTCCTTAAGGGTAAAGTCTGTCTTTCTTTTTCCTGCTTCTGTCCCATGTTTAACACAATGCCTGGAACACAGTAGGTACTTAATGAAGATTTATGGACTGTCTATGCTTATGATTCTCATATCTGCTTATGCAACCCTAATCTCTCTGCTGACCTCCATCTCGAATCTCTGACTGCTGATCTGACATCTCAAACTGTATGTCTTGTAGATACATTAAAGTCACCATGTCCAAAAACACACTGTCTTTCCCCACAGACCCTTCCTAACTTCCCTCTTATTGTCCAGGGTACCACCATCCTCCCAGTCACCCAGATTCACAACCTAGATGTCTTCAACTCCTCACTCTGTCTCACCCTTCACCACCCACATCCAGTCTGTTGTCTAGACCTGTCATTTACCTTTGTGATATCTTATATGCCTCCTTCTCTCCTCTGACAATGCCACCAGCTTATCACCTCACACCTGAACTACTGAAATAGCCTGCTGGTTGCTGTCCCTATCAGAATTCTCTCCCCACTGTAGTCCAGCTACTCAGCTGTGAAAATGATCTCCCTAAAATGCAGGTCTGGCCAGGTCACCTTCCACCCCTACTCAGTAGACTCAAGTGGTTCCCTGTCACCTCCAGGACCAAATATAACATCCTCTTTGACATTCAAGTCTTCCATGGCCTAGCCCCTTGCCTTCATTTCTGGCCTTCTCATACCTTACACACACTCCCCTCCCCATGTATTCTGGGATACAGGGATACAAGGTTCCTTGAATAAGCCGTTCCATCTATAGCAACTCTGGGCATTTTCACTTGTTATCCCCCATACCTGGAATACCCTCCCTCCCTGTCTCTGCCTCCTAGCTTTCTTCCAATCCCATCTAAAATCTGACTTTCTACAGGAAGCCTTTCCTGACCCCATCCCTTTAATTCTAGTGCCTTCTCTCCGTTGATTGTTTCCAACTTATCCAATATATAGCTTATTTGTAGATGGTTGTCTTTCCCATTAGACTGTGAGCTCATTGAGAGGAGGGACTGTCTTTTACCTTTCTTTTTATCTCCAGCATTCAGCACAGTACTTGGCACATAGTAGGCACTGAATAAATATTTATTGACTAGTTTCCAGTCAAAATTCTAAAAGTTGAAGAGGAAAAGAAAGGCAAAATCACAGTCTCTGCCCTCAAGCAGCTCACATTCAAATGTGAAGGAGAAGGAGAAATGACGATATGCAAACAAGTATGTGCATATAAGATATATACGGTGTAAGTTGGAGGTAATTTCAGAGAGAAAGCCTTAGTTTGGGATGGAGGAGCGGCGAGTGGAAGTAGTTAAAGGAACTAAGAAGCAAAAGTCTAAAATTAGGGGAAAGGTACCAAACTAGAGTTGAAGGGGAGCTAATTGAGGGGGAGAGGAAAAAAGCCAGTGGGAATAGGATTGCCTTTAAAATGATTAAGCTAAAATAACTAAAGAGACATAGTTTTGTATTTATAGAGTAAGAGGGGATATAATCCTAATGGGGGGGAAACAATATTAGAATCAAATGGAGGAAAATATAAACATAGCTCATAACTATGAACGTAAATGGATTAAAAACTCCAATAAAACAAAAAAGAGTGACCGATTGGATAGAAAACAAAAACCTACAATTTATTGTTTAAAAGAAACATTTAAAAACCAAAATGTACACAATAAAAATGAGAGGCTGGAAAGCAATTTTACTAGGCATCAAATAAATCCCAAAAAGCAGGAATGGTGATCATTCTACCAGATAAAGCAAAAATAAACATCCAAAATATAAAAAGCACTTATTTTGTGCTGAAAGAAATCATGGACAACAGACCAATCTCTAGAATAAACTTATATGCTCCAAATGTCTTAGTATCTAAATCATAATGGAAATATTAATGAAACATTAGAAGACATAGACAGTAATACAATCATGGCAAGAGATTTCAATATGCCCCTCTCAGCTTTGGATAAGTAGGACAGAAAGATAAACAAAAGAGAAAATATAAAACTGAACAAATTGCTAGAGAAGCCAGAGCTAAAAGATTTATGGTGTCATCTAAATAAGACTTCTAAAAATAAGCATACATCTCAACACAACATGGATTATTTTTTACAAAAAATGGCAATGTGTTAGGGCACACAGATTTTGCAAACAAATGTAAAAAGGCAAAAATAGTAAATACATCTTTTATAAACTGTAATTCAATAAAAAAATAGTTATTGGTTCAGGAACCACAAATAAAAGATACTGACCTAAATGGAGGTTTAACAATGAAGTCCAAAATAATAAATGGGTCAAAGAACAAATTATAGAATCAATTAATAATTAAGTGAAAAAAAAGAGTGATGAAACAACACTCAGCATTTCTGCGATGCAGCTAAAACAATCGTAAGGGGGAAATCATATCCCTACAAACATACATCAATAAAATAAAAGAATAGGGAATTAATGAACTGAACATGCATTGAAAAAATCGAAACAAAATTTGAAATAGCACAAAAGAAAAGATATTAAAAATTAGAGGAGAAATAGATAAACTGGAAACAAAAAAACTATAGAAATGATAAAACTAAAAGCTACTTCTTTGAAATGACCAATAAAATTAACAAACCTCTGGCCAATTTGATTAAAAAGAAGAGAAAATCAAATAAAAAAATAGCATACGAGCAAGGTGAAATTACAACAAAACCAAAAAATATAAAGAGAATAATCAGAATCTGTTTGAAACAATTACATGCCAACAAAATTGAGAACACAAAAGAAAGAGAGGACTATCTTAAAATATATAAAATACTCAAAATAAAAGAACACCAAATAGAGATCTTAAGCTAATATCAGAAAAGGAAATAGAATTAGCTATAAAGGAACAATCAAAGGAAAATGAAAGTTCCTGATCCTGATGAATTTACAGGAGAATACTATCAAATTTTTAAAGAAAAATTGGTATTCATACTACACAATAATTCTCAAAACTAAGAAGGAAAACTTCCTATCAGACTCATTTTATGAGATAAATGCAGTCCTAATACCCAAACCAAGCAAGGACAGAGCAGAAGAGAACCGTAGATCATTATCATTGAAGAACAGTGATTCAAACATGTAATATGTCCACCATACTACAGCAATTCACCCAAGAAATCATTCATCATAACCAATTTGAACTTACATAAGAAATTCAAGGATGACTCAGCATAAGGAAAAACATCAACATAATAATGTAAAAAATAAAACATCTAAAACCAAACAATTATCTCAATTGCTACAGAAAATGCCTTTGCTGAAAGACAACATTCATTTATGCTAAAAGTCATACAAAGTATTGGCATAGAGGTTCCCTTTTAATATCAAAAATGATCTGGCTAAAGCTAAAAGCAGGCATCACATGTAATGGGAATACATTAGTATCTTTCCTAATAAATAAAGGCATAAAGCAAGGATTCCTACTCTCCCCAATACTGCTTTATATAGTTCTGGAAATGTTAGCAATAACAGAAAAATCAAAGATTAAAGAAGAAAGAAAATTATCATTATTTGCTGATGACATGATAATTTACTTGGAAAATTCTAGGGAGTGAGCAAAGATACTAATGAGACAACAGCTTCACCAGAGTTGCAGGCTACAAAATAAACATACATCAACTACATTTCTGTATGATGATAATGAAATCCAAAAGACAATAATAGAAAGGGAAATATCATTCCAAATAACTACAAAATGCATAAAGTGTCTGGGAACCAAACTACTAAAGCACACAAAAGACTTGTATACATTCAATTACAAGATGCTCCTTACATAAATAAAGAATCAGTTTAAATAGCTGGAGGAATATTTAATGCTCATGGTTGGGCCATGCCAATATAATAAAAGTGACAATATAGCTTATATCCCAATTAATGCAAAGAATCAATCCCATGAAGTGGTTCCATTATTTGAATTTGCACTGGAAATTTCCATGGGAATGAAACCAGTTATGATATTTTACATAATTATACCTTCAAATACTATAAATTCAAATACATGCAACTACTTCAGGTGCTGTTTGTTACTTGCACTGACAGGGACCTAACAGTACTAACAAAGTTAATTGAAACTTTTAGTGTTACACCAATCAAATTACCAAGGGGATACTTTATAAAACTTGAGAAAATAATAATAAAATTCATTTGGAAAAACAGAAGTTAATGAATATCAAGGAAAATGATGAAAAGAGGTGCGATAAAGGGAAGTAGAATTTCTAGACCTCAAACTGTATTATAAAGCAGCAGTCATCAAAAAACATCTGGTTTGGGTTAAAAAGTAGAAAGGTAGAACAGACCAGACAAGGGAAATAAGTAAATGGAACAGACTTAACAAGGGAGAATCAAAAACAATGGTACTCAATAAACTAGTGTTCAATAAACCAGAAAAAGAAGATGACTTAGGAAAGAACTCCCTTTTCACTAAAAAACTGCTGGGATAACTAGAAAGCATTCTGGAAGAAATTAGGTTTAGACCAACATCTTACATCACATTCCTCTATATATTCTAAATAGACATGTGGCCTTAATATTTAAGATCATACTATTAAAAATTTAGAAGAGAAACAGATCATATACCTCTCACCACTATGGACAAGAGACACATTCTTAACCAAACAAGGGATAGAAGGAATTAGAAAAGATAAAATACATGACTCTACATGAAATTGACAGGTTTCTACACAGACAAAATTAATCCACCTAGGATGAGAAACGAAGCAGTTAAATAGGAAAAAAAATCTTTATATACAATTTCTTCGATTTTAGGTCTTTCTGGTTTTTAAGAATTCATGCATACCCAGGAGTGTGTTATTAGCACAACTCTCCCAAATGTGGGCCTTGCACATTAGAATAGCATCTGCTCTCCTCCCATTTCTCTTTTGCTCTTTAGCACTTGCTGAAACAGAGTTGTGCCTCCTGCTGCTCTAAAAAGATGAAAGATTTCTACAAAATCTCTATGGGCAGAAGGGGCTCTCTCACTTTTTGCATTTAAAACAATCAAATCAATCCAGAATAGTTTATTGAGTACTTACCATGTGCTAGGCAAGAAAGGGAGAATAGTATAGAGAGCTGGCTTTAAAGCCAGAAGGACCTGGATTCAAGTCCTGTCTCTGACTCATACTAGCTTTGTGGCTCTGGACAAGCCACTCAACCTTTCAATGCTTTAGGAAACTATAGAGGGTGTTCCACAAGTCTTAGTAAAATTCGAAGATATTAAAGCTTAAAACTGCACAGCATCATCCAGTATAAAAAGATAAACTACAGAGGTGTCAGCTTGCATTGGCAAAGAGAGTTCTGTCACTTGGGAGTACCTATACAATGAAATCGCAAGTCCAGTAGATATCCCTATTTCTAGGTGCTAAGGATACAAATAAAACAAATATAACAATATCTTCTTGAAAGGTTATTATATTCGAAGGTATTTGTATCCCTAGCACCTCTCACAGTGCCTAGCCTTCGCAGGTCATTAGTGAATGCTTCTTAATTGATTGACTGATTATCTAATAATATCAGCTGATATTTATATAGTATTTTATAGCACTTTACTGTAAATCACTGTACACATCTGTAATCTCAGATCCACCTGAACCCCCAATCCTTTGAAGTAAGGCATTTTACAGAAGAAGAATCTGAAGACTAGGGATGGAAAGTGAATTGCCCAAGGATACACATAGGATTGTAGCTCTAGAGCTGGAAGGGACCTCAGAGGCCATGTAGTTCAATGACCTCATTTTTTTTTTATAAATTTCTTTATTTATTTTTAGTTTACCACGCACGGTTCTACAAAGTTTTGAGTTCCAGTTTTTCTCCCCTCCCTCCCCCCTCCCTCCCCAAGATGGCATGAAGTCTCATATAACTGTCATGTATAACTTCACATTGAATTAATTTATGCACTAGTCAAGTCGTGGAGAAGAATTTTGACCAATGGAATGAATCATGAGAAAGAAGAAACAGAATCAAAAAAAAAAAAACCCCAAAAACAAAAACAAAAGAGAAGCAGAAAAGGCGAGCATGTAGTGTGCCTCAGTCTGTATTCAAACTTCGCAGTTCTTTGTCTCGATGAAGATAGCATTCTCCATCGTGAGTCCCCTGGAGTTGTCCTTGCCCCTTAGGTTGCTGAGAAAAGCGCAGTATGTCAGGGTTGGTCCTCACGGAATCCATATATCTGTGGCTGTGCACAACTTTCTCCTGGCTCCGCTCCGCTCACTCAGCATTATGTCGTGTAGGTTTTTCCAGGTTGTTATGAAGTCTGCATCATCCCCATTTCTTATGGCACAATAGTATTCCATCACCTTCATATACCACAGCAAAAAAGAAAGAAGAAAATCAAATTACCAGTATAAAAAATGAAAAGGGTGAGGTCACCTCTAATGAAGAGGAAATCAAAACAATAATTAGGAATTATTTTGCCCAACTGTATGCCCATAAATTTGACAACCTTAGAGATATGGATGAATATCTACAAAAACATAAACTGCCCAGACTAACAGAGAAGGAAGTGAAATTTCTTAATGACCCCATATCAGAAAAAGAAATTGAGCAGGCCATCAATGAACTCCCTAGGAAAAAATCTCCAGGGCCAATGACCTCATTTTAAAGAAGAGCAAACTGACGCCCACGGAAGTTAAATGACTTCCTAGGGGCCACACAGACAGTGACAGAGGCAGTATTTGAAACGATGACCTCTGACTCAAATCCAATGTCTGTCCACAGTACCCACCCCATTGCCACATTCCATTTGCCTTTTCTTGAGCCCCACCAATCTATGTTCTTATATCGAATATTATTTTTAAAAGTATTTTCTAATTTGGTGAAGTGGTCTACATGGACACAAAGGTGAGGGGAAATGGGAAGGAGAAGGAGAGAGCAAGTCCATCTGGTTCTAGGAGCTGAATTTGATCAACACTTGGAGGGGGAGTGGGACTCTTGTCCTAATCTCCACTCTTCCTCTATCTCCTCCCTAACCTTCCACAGAGCCTAGACCTGTGCTGAAAAATCAGTAAATAAGTACTCAACAAACAATGTGATTGGTTTTTTCCCTCTATTTGAATCACCTTGAAATCTAATAAATAAGAAACATCAAACTCAGGGTTTGTTCATCAGCTACTCAGCACTTCCTTAAATTTTTTGAGCCCAATAACATATATCTTTGTTGTCTCAGCTCTTCCACATGTACAAATATCTTTATGATTTTTCTTCTTATTGGATTCTCAAATGCATGAAAATGTTTGGGCCTTCAGTCCCTACAGCTACAGTGAAGATTTCGTTGGTAGTGTCCCTCCATCAACACAAACAAAAATTTGAACACAAAATTAACATTAGAACTTAACACTTTCAGTGAAATTCACACCAGCTGTTTTCTAAATATAGCATATTCACTGTCAATGGTTTTGTGGGGTTTAGAGATAGGAAGACTGACAGTTAATGGCATCTTAGTCGATGTCTTTTTGTCATTCTGCTCATGTAGCATAGCAGCAATAAGAAAAATGAGGTTTCATGGTTTTTTTTTCCCCTGGGAAATGATCACAACTTGGATTCAGGTTTTATAGACAATTTGTTCTTTTGCTCTTTTATTATGCTGCTTGCGACTCTGATGTCTATCTCTGTCTCTTGATTGGGGAGGGGTAAGAAGATAATGATATATTTATGTCAGACTGGCAGACTGAATTTATTCCAAGAATATCAGGGTGATATGGTACCATGTCACCTGAGTCTCCCTTTGAGGCCTATATGAGTATTATTAAATCTAGATATCATCTTCAAGAAAAGAAAGGAAACATCTGAAAGGTGCTAACTGAGTCAATGATAATTAAACTTTTGATTGTTTAATATTGCATTCTATTCAGATGATTTTTAACTGTCTTTTGATAACTGTCAAGAAGGATAAGCCCTCCCCCATTCCCAGTGTATTCCAAGATCATCTCCTAAGATAAACTAGGACTTCTCATTCATAGGTTTGGCAGGGTATAAACACGGTTTATAACTTATTTATGTGACAGCATACTAACAAAAGTTTTTGCTCATCTTTCTTGAAGGATGTGGGGGATGATTTTATTTAACCTGTTGATATTGGTCATAGTCTAAGTCCTGTAAATACTTTCAAACCTCTCATTTTGGTAAAAGGCAAAATTGGAGGTCAAGGAATTCACTCATTCAGGATAGACTATTATGTAATCAGCAGGAAGCCAAAGAGTTCAGATCAGGCTAACCAGCATCTACATGGAACTTTGTATTTAGGGAAATTATTTTTCTTCTAAAATTTCGAAAAGAAATCGATCCTTTATACTTCTAATCTTAGAGCATCTAGAGAGATGAATATAACCAAATGAGATGAAGGATAAGAGAGAGCATGATCTCATGTATACACCCCTAACCTTTGAGTCGAGAAGACCTGGATTCAAATCCTACCTCAGATTCTTCCCAGGTTCATGATCTCAGGCGAGTCACTTCATCTCCCTTGGCCTCTGTCAAATGGAGGAGTTGGACTAGATGACCTCTAAAATACCTTCTAGAGCTAAATCTGTGAGTATGAGCCCATGGACCCATTTAGTCCCATGTAGGACCTTAAGGGATGACTGGTGGAGAGGAAAATGAGGCAATAGGTATAGACTACACATTTGAGAAGCTTGGCAGTGAATGAAAGGAAATGAGGACAGCTTTGTTTAGCATGGAGAGCCACAGGGAGATGGAGATGGAGAACACTGTCCAGTTTTCTTAATACAATGACTATAGCAGTCTCCTCACTTACCCTCTGATACTTCAGGTTAATACACTTCAGAGTTAACTTTTTTTAAGCCCTGGACACCTACACAAATATTCATCTGCTCGCCTGATAGGACTTATAATATTTGTTTTATAATTTTTCTTCAAAATTTAAAATTGTTATTAAAATGATTGGCTGTTTACCTTGTATGTATTTCTTCTAAGATTTGATCTTGTGGATGAGCAACAGGTACATACATCATAGGCTGAAATTAGCTCAGTGCTGTCTCCACTGCTATTGAATCTAATCCTATGTCCTGGGATATTTTATAGGGTAAAGAATGTAATGGGCAATTTTAGTGGGCATGATTTAATATGAATTCGTACTGACACTGAAGGAATTCCTAACTTACTTCACTTCATAAATCCATCATTTCTTTTGACTCCATTCTGCCTCCCTTCACACTGTTTTTATTTAAATACATATATTTATTTAATATTCATTAACTGCTAATCACACTTGTCACACAATAGGTCATTAATATTTGTTCCTTTTCCCTATGAAAGTCTTGATATTGAGGCAATTAATCAACAAGCGTTTATTAAGTACTTTCTGTGTTCCAAGCTCTATGTTAAATTCTGCAAAGTTACAAAGAATAGTATAAAGAATCCTTTTTCTTTTTTTGGAGGGTAGAGGGCCAGACAATTGAGGTTAAATGACTTGCCCAAGGTCACACAGCTAGTACCTGTCAAGTGTCTGAGGAGGGATTTGAACTCAGGTCCTCCTGACTGCAGGGCCTGTGCTCTATTCCATGTGTCACCTAGCTCCACCAACAGACCTTTTTCTTAATGGACCTACATTCTAATGGAGGAGAAAATATGCAGATAAATATGGACATGGAAGAAATATATAGATTACGTAAAAGGTAACTTTATAGGGGAATCTTTTTACTGAGAATTCATAGAACCAAAGTAGGCCCCTCTCATCAGGGATTGTAAATTCTAATGAACTTGAACTGACAGGACCATAAAGTTCAGAGAGGCATGAATGATGTGCTAGGGACTGTAGCCAGTCCTGCAGGGCTAATCTAGATGGAAAGTAAGGGTAAAACCAGAAGTTTATGTGTAATGTTTTTACACATGGGGGGGTCGGCGTGCCACACAGGGAGGGGTCAATACAAAGACACAGATGCAACAAGGGTAAAGAGAGCTATGCAGGCAGATGTAGTTAGTGCTTAGGGTTAGCATAGAAGTAAAGCTCAGATATTGATTAGGACTGAGGGGGCAGATAACAAGGTGCTGAGCAGTTGGATATAAAGTCCCAAGGTAAGTACAGAGATTGACAGCAGATGTTTATGTGGGGAAAGGGACAAAGTGAGGGGAAGTACAGAAATGTAGGACAGATTTGTATTCAGTACCACTTTCAGAATTCTCCCAGAAGCTGGTCCATAGCATCTTCCACATGTATGATGCCATCTGAGAAAACTAATTATGTCTGTCCATGCACTAGGTGCCCATCACACTTAAAAGATCCTCCCTTCTCCTCTTCATTGTTTGAATTCTTACTCAAAAACTCAACCTCCACCACAATAATTATCTGAGTTCTCTTGGTTGGTAATAACCACTCCCTTCTGATATTACATAGTACTTTTATTAGCAGCTTTTTAATCACTAAGTATATAATATTACTTAGCACTGTTATCTCTCTTTGAGTCTTATTGCCCTACCGAACTGTGATCATAATGAGATCAGGAACTACATCTAATCTAAACTTTGTACCTCGTGTAAAACCGTGCCAAACAAACACTGTGAGTATTTAATAAATATGGATATTGTTGTACAATCAAATGCAATGGAGGTGGAATAATATGAAATGGGCTACAGATATGAAGGAATCTCAGAAGTGAACAATTATTTTCTTGTTTCCTGAGAAATTTGATTCAATTCTTATTTTTCGTTCGCAATAAGAGAGCTAAAATTTGGTGACAACCATCTATTCAGTTCTCATTTTGACTTTGATCATTAATAAAATCTGACCATTCCCCTCTATCCAGTGTCCAAAGTTACTTTCCTTTCACTTTTCCAAAATGATTGTTCACAGGTTATTCATCTATTGCCAAAGATGTCTTGCATCCCACATTTTGTTATTTATGTTTTTCTTTGGTTCATTTTGTCGTTTCGTTGACATAACCTATCTCCTCTGCCTAGATGGTGATGAATTTCTATGTAAGATTATTTAACTATGATTTTTCATTCTTGAGGCTTGCTTCAAGGGAAAAGTATAAGATAATAAAGAACAAGGTCGTATAACAAACTAGATTGCTATTGCTCATGCAGTTGCTTTGAGTGGAGCATTTCCTGAGCAATTTGGGTATTGCCCCTAATGTCATTATCAATCATCATCATCCTTATCCTCATCATCTTGACTAGGTCTTCCTGTCTCTCTTTCTTTGGCTTAATAAGGAAGTGCTACTCATTAGGCCACTACCACTCTGATAAGCATAAGGATCTTTGGCCTACTCTATTTCAGACCTGGGCCATTTTTTTCCTCTTTCTTGAGAAACCTGGTAGCCTGTACTCCTGGTAGCTTAGCACATTAATGCTGAACTAATAAGACATCTAATCATCAGCCCACTGACACTGAGGACTCTGAAGCTAAAGAGAACAACCAACTTCTACCTTATCAGTAGTTGGAATTATAGGTGTGTGTCACCATGTTTGACAGGGCAGCTTCTTTAAATATCTTCAGTAGTGACGCATTGTATTCCTCAGATATTGTATTTTTTAAGAATCAAATTATCTTGATGATAAATTATTTTATGAGTAGTCTAATAGAATAAGGCTTTTTTTAAAAAAAGGTCTGCATATATAGAATAAGAAATTTTAAACTGGAGGCATTCTAGAAGTCTGTCATCTTGTCCTATTTTTTTTTTACAAACAAATAAATGAGGCTCTGAATGGTTACATGAATTATATGAGATGATAGACTTGGCCTTGGACCAAGGTCTTCTTACTCCAAGTTCAAGTTCTTTCCACTGCCCTGGGGACCATGTTTGAGGTAAAGGAACAGATTTCTTTACTAAAGCTAATACTTCCAATAATGGTCAAAGAGTTGTCTAAGACACGTTTTAAACGATGACTGATTCATGAAAATAAAAGCATAGAATCCTGAGATAATTACTTTAAAAAGCTACTCTTACTTGGACTCATAAGTCCTGGGATGTTTGTTAAAATCACTCTGTAGGCTTCTCACGTTGTAAGTTCTCCAACAAAGGTTTTGGTAAGGTGGGAGAATTTTGGTTTAGTTACTATCTCTCAAATTTAATCAATACATATTAATCCTATGTTTGAGCTAGATTGTTCTTGAAATAATTAAGAGTGAATCCATCACTGAGCAAGGAATAAATGAATCATGATTGTTTTCATGAGCTGTTAGGCTTTATTGAATCAGACAAGTACAAAAATTAGTTCAGTTTAAGGAGTGTTTATTCTTTACTAAAGGCAATTGGTAGGTGGCACATAGGATAGAGTACACCTCTGAAGTCAGGAAGACACATCTGCCCATGTTCAAATTTGACCTCAGACACTTACTAGCTCTCAACCTTCAGAGTTCAGTCTAAGATAGTCAAATAGAATTTGGTTGTTTGCTTGTTTATGTCTCTCAAAGAAGGAGGAATATGCATGTGGAGCTGCAGTCAAAAACTGAGCTCCTTTTGGGATTAAGTTTCACAGTTTATATACCCTCCCAACAGGGGCAGATATCCTTACACCATCATTCAACCCCTGTATAGGGAAAATACCTCTATACCAGACCACCTCCACCTTTACCAGACCACTTCCAGCCTTGGTTCATCTAGACAAAAGAACCTGTCTCAATCCAAGCTTAAGTAAAACACAAAGGGCTTCCCTACTTTAGATTAAGTTCCTTGCAAGCTTGGGTGTGGGCTGACCAGGATAAGGAGAGTCAATGAAATCTCATTATCAATGATGTCATTCTGAATAAAAAAAAATGAACTTAAAATCATGATTTTGGAAAGGGGGGTGCTCTGAATTCCCAAGATATTGGTTATTAATAATCATTTTTCACAACATATACACACCGATATGTCAATAGATTTATCCAATATCTTCAGTGATATATACACACATGTGCACTCAAATGTATAACACACATACATACAAACACACACATATCTTTATATATAATGTGTGTATGTGTATCCTTGTAATATGAAATACAAAACAATGATAATGAAATGGACTGAAATTCACTGCCTCATTAATCTTGTCATCAAGAAATCTTTCTTACCTATAAACATTAAAAACAAAAATGTCAACTCCAAAGTAAGCAATATGAAATGTTGATTGTTTAGATAAAATCCCATCTCCTGTATTTGAGACCAAAACTTTAGGGAGAGAGATACTCCTTTCCTCCAAAAAGGTCTATTCCCTTATTAATTTTTAAATTAATGGAAAATTTCAGATATTTTTAAATGAGGATTTGTCTCTTTAATATGCTGATATTCTGCCACTCATAAGCAGAGGATCGATGGGGAGAAAAATGGGCAAAAACATAGAAAAAGGGTAGAAACATACACAAGTACAGAGAATGTGGCAAAAATCATAACCGGTAGTAACTGTAGGTCTTTTCATCTCTTTACAAAGACTCATAAAATTCACCCTATGCATAATTTGGTATTGGGCTTCAAGAATAGACACATCCCTTTAGTAGATACCGTAGCTGACACTTCCTCCTCCATGAAGGTTCATGCTCTCTGAAACTTTTTCATTGGGTAACTATCATTTTCTGCTGGATGGGCTATCCACTATATGTCCAGTTACATTGATTCCTGCAGGCTACACTGTATGCTATTAGTCCAGTCTCTTCAGTGATATAATTAATATTCATTCAATAAACATTTAATAAGCACCTACTACTAGCTAGGCACTGTGCTAAGTGCTAATAATCACTAGTGAACTTTATCTCTCCCTAGTATAAGTGTCAGAACTTTAATTGTCTCATCTAATAGTGTTTCCCTGAGTGAATTCTCTCAGTGTTTTTCTGGTCATCGTCGTCCCCCCCCCCACCCCCAGTACCCTGAGGAACATAAGATTAATTAGTTATTTTTGAAAGTATTTGATAGAATTAATGCATAAATCCATCTGGTACCTGGTTTACCTTTATTCCTTTGGTATGGTCATTTTCCCCTCAGAAATTTGCACATTTAAGTTCTGTATTTCTTATTTAGTTAATGTGGCTATCATATTTTGTATGTATACATCAGCTTCCTTAGAATTATCAGCTTGGAAGCATAGTTTGATTGTTTTTCAGTGTCTATAAGTGAGTCTGAGTCATAAGAATAACATCCTCTACTGCTCTCAAGGAGAAACCTAAACAGTTTTGAACTAAAGAGAAATGACAATTATGATAATAATAAAATATTAGGCTAGAAGTTAAAATTAATCAAATAAAGAAAGAATAGACACATTTTAGTAATGAAACAAGTTTTATTGGTAAAATGTAATTTCATGTTAGTTCCTAGAATATTTCATTATTATGAAATAGCCTCATTGAATTAGATGGATATAACTCTATCGCTTCCTAAATATCCCTATTCCCAGTTTATAGTTATAGAAATATTTTGCATGGTGAATAGAAGATTGGATTGAGGTGGGGAGGGGAGCACATGAAGGTATGAGTATTAATAGCTGTCTCTATGAACCTTAAAGGCTACCATTTGACAGGAAAATTCGAGTCGTTCTTATGAAAATAAGCCATACTTGGGAGTTGCAGAAAAAAATAAATTTTGGCTTGAAACAGAAAAAAAATTCCTTATAATTAGAAGGTGCCTCACGGTATATTTATGCTCCTGTCACTGGAAATCTCTTAACTAAGGTTGGGTGATAATTTGTCTGTTATTATAGAGGTTAATCTCTTCAGGTATGGATTGTAACATATGATCTTTGAAGTTGCTTCCAACTTTGAGATTGTCATTTTATGGAATTTTCCAAAGAAAAATATTTTCTGTTAACTTTTAACACTTGATGAAAGAAACATAACTTCTGTTGAATGCTAATTCACTTTACACGTTTAACATGGTTGCTCTGGTCACTCTCCTCTAGGCCAGGCCTGTTATATTTCATTCCTTTCTCAAGGGTTTACTGCTATTAGTCTTTCATTCTCAAAAAGGACCATGACATTAGGTAGGAGATGTCTTGACTTGCAAGTGAATTGTATTTAAGTCATGGAGGGCTGTGCAAAGTCACCAGCCTTGCTTTCTCCTCCTGAGCCATCTGGGTCCTGTGTCCAGATATGGATCAGGATAACTGGAGCTGGATGCAGTGGGGGGACCTTTGCCTTTTTAAGGTCTTTAACAGGTCTCACTTTGACTGAGACAGTACCCATTCAGTGATTATAGCTTAATAAAAAATGAGGCAAAGAATGGTCTCTTAAAAAAAATAGATCTGGGAGGGGAAGACCCTCAGGGTTTCTGGCCAAAAACAGAAACAATTTTATTTACATTCATTCTGAACCAGTCAGGGCTCAAACACTTACCAAGTAGGGCTTGGTCTGGGACCTGTTGTTGGCCAATAAATGAGAGCTGGAGTGATTTGGGGTTAAGGTTTAAGGGAAAAATGAAAACAAATAAAAAAATAGTTTCAGAGATTAAAATTCCCATTCCCTTTAGGCACGGCAGATATGGATGTGATACTCTATGTGGAGAGAGAAGAAAGGAAAGAAAGAAGGAAGGGAGAGGGGAGAGAGGGGGAGAGAGAGGAAGAGAGAGAGAGAGAGAGCACGAGCCATGTTGCCTAGTAACTGGCACCTCAGTTCCATTTAAATATTTAAAATTGGTTTAGCATTTGAAAAGTGATATTTATTTCAAAGATATACAAACAAAGAAAAAGGTATGCAAAAAATTTCCCCTACACCTCTAGGGAGATAAGACCCTGTTTGACCTGTGCTGGGGAGGGAAGGAGGGATTAGGTTTACAGTAATCTCACCAAGTTCAGTTCCAAAGCTAAGTTGGACTCCTGTACCTGTCCTGTCCCGTTGTTTGTAACAACCAGCCTGGATTACTGGCTTTCCAGATTTCTGACTTACATTACCAAGGCAGATCAAAGACTATGTATTCCCCTTGCATTTAATACCAGGGTAGGAATGAAGGAAAAGGCCAAAAATCCCTGGTTGATTTCCTTATTTCTTCTTTCTTTTCATACAATGTAATGGTGGTGATGGAGGGATCAAGGTGCCCTCAGGCCCTTCCCCTTTATTGCACACTCAGAGTGAAGTCTTTCACCTATAGATATGAATGTTGGCATGGGCAGGGGAGGCACATAGATTCTGTGTCAGGAAGTTTTAAAGATGCAAATAGGCCTGGTTACACAACCAGTGGATAAAGACTGCTGCCAACCTTGTGGCAGGCCAACACAGGATAGCCAATCATGCGCCATTTCTTCAGACTCCTCCAAACAGATTTCCCAGAATCTTCCCCAGAATAGACAATCCCATTTTAGGTTGTCTAGGCATGCACCAAATCCCTACACCACATAGAAGGGATTCAAGTAAGGTAGCTTAGTTCCTGTCAGGATATGATTTTCCCGGTCAGTAATTCTTGAAATTATTCCTCATGAGCGTAAAATGCACAATTGGTTAACTTGTTTTTAAGATGCCAGGATTCCAGTCATTTAGGGAATGTCTGAACAAGTGTGGTGTATGATTACGATGGAATACTACTACACTCTAAGAAATCATGGGTTTGATGATCTTAGAAAAACATGGACAGACTTGCACAAAATAATGAAGAGTGAAATGAGCAAAACCAAGAGAACGCTATGTACTGTTATACCAGGAGCGAGTGAGACACGCCACAGAGTATAAGTTTTAAGTGGAGAATTTATTAGCCGGCGGCCATTGGGGTACTGCACCACAAATCAATGGCCACGTTTTGAAGCAAAAGGGTAGTTTATATAGAGAATACAGGATTCAGTGGTTAATTATCTCTTGAAATGTCATTTTGCAGACTCAGCAAGCCTGTGTTACTTCACTTTTTATGACCATGATACATTAGAGGAACCTCCTGAATAGATTGTAAATACAACATATCAGATAGCTGACAAAGTGTCAACTGAAATTACAACCCAGGATCCCTGTGTCCATCTTGCCATAACTCCCACAACAAGGAAGGCTCAAGATAAGGCAGAAGCCATATAATTCAAGATAACGTCTAGGGCCGAGGCTTTCATCCTTAATGGCCACGGACAGAGCAAGGGATGCTCTAAGTGTGTTGACATAAGATAGAGACATCTCTGAGCCCACTCAGTTAGACAAAGGATGATCGTTAGGCTTTTCCTGGTAATTAGCTTACTTTCCTCGGAAAAGTCTTAGGGGCCTAGGACACTTGCCAAACGGCAGGAACTCAGTCTGATTTTTTTTTCTTATGCAGACTGGGGTTTGCGGTCAGGGGCTGGGGGCAAGGTTTTTCTAGCAATAGCTGGCTACTCAGTATCACAGTACAATAACAGCAATATTGTTTCAAGGATGACTTTAAGTGACTAAGTCATTTTGATATTTTAAATTAAATACCCAAATTAACTACAAAGGACTGGTGAAGAAGGATGTTATTAGCATCCAGAGAAAAAACTGATAAATAAAAGTATGTATAGAATGATTTTACATATACATACATACATATATACATACATACATACAATGAGGATTGAGGTTGCTGAGAACCTGAAAATATCAAGGTACAGGGATTTTATGCCTGGAAAAATTTCCAGCACTTAAGCCTTCTTCCAGTCAAAGTAGTAGTTTTATTCCTAATGAATCCGTGCCTTGATGGAGGTGAGATTGATACTTATTTGTAAGAAAGGAACAGTAAAATGATCTGAATGGGATTAACCAACAGTAAATAGCCTCAGGTGGGCCAGGTGCTGACAGTGAAAAGTGTTAAGTGACCTGGGGTAGGATGCAAAGTCACAGTGAAAGGACTATTCAGTATCTCGGTGGGCTGGGATGGGCCAGATGCCTTGGGCAAGACAACAGTGATCTGGGATGCTGAAATGCCTGGGGAAGTTCCAGGACTAGGTTGCTGAAATATATGGGAAAATTCATGATTCAAGTTCCATCACCCCATCACACAATGCATATTTGTGTTTAATGGTAGCCATCTTTAAGACAGGGGTGAGGTGGAAGAAAAAAAAATTACATAGTACCTTTATTTTATATTTAAAGGGAATAACAAGTTGAACATAATAGATTGCAGTTCATGTACAATCACCTTAGTATTAATATTATTGTGTTACAGAAATGCTTGTTTTATTCCAGAAATTAAAGATAAATAAATTGGTTTTTTAAAGAGTTTATATAGATAATAGCAAAGAATAGATTTTAGTGGGTCAAAACCTTATTCTATTATCTTTTTAGGCTAGGTGTAAAAAGGGATGTGGTTGAAAATAAATGTTTTTAGCATTTATTCTTTGATTCAATAAGGTTTTGTTAAGCAATTCCCAAACAAAAAAGTTAAATAGAATTAAAAAGAGAACCTAAAATTTGAATGACAAGTGGAATAAAAGCTTTGTTTGTTACTTTATATTAGATGCAAAGTTGTCTTCTCCTTGTCCAAAATTTAAAAAAAAATTAATAACTATATAAATGTCATTAGCAACCCTCCCACTCCCCCCACTTCCTCTAAATGGGTCTGTTTGTTGTTCTTGGCATTCCACCACCTACCTCTGTTCTTTTTCCCAAAATTAATTGACAATACATGGAGGTCACTCACTCCTCTCTTCTGCCTTTTAAATACACCCACTCCTCATCTTCACTTCTTAGAAACTATGACTTCCTTCAAGGTTCAGGTCATATGCCCCATTCTTTCAGGGAATTTTTTTTATGACACTCCCTTATTCTTAATGCCCTCTTTAGCCTCAGATTATCATGTATTTACTCATCTATTTAAAGGATCCCCAACCAGTAGAATGGAAAATTAACTTGCACTTTGTCTCCCACATTCCTTGCAAAAATATAAGCCTAAAAATGCTGATTAGGTTGGATTGGATAAAACACAAATTCTAGAATCAGATTTACATTAAAAACAAGCCTTCAAGTCAAAATGTATTCTGTAGCAAGGTGGGTCAATTTGAATTGCATTAGCCTATTGATCATGAATAAGTGATTCAGATCAATGATTATCTCAGATGGAATGCCTACAAAAGCTTCCAGTGCTTTCAGTTTGAATGGCTAGTGAAACTCACATTGGGGGGAAAAAAAAGTTTTTTACTTTGGGAAATAGAACTAGTTGACACAGTGGATAGAACATTGGACTTGCAGTGAGAAAGACGAGTTCTAATTTTGCCTCAGACACTTACTAGTTATATGATTCTGGATCTGGAACGGGTCACCCAACCTCAGGTTTTTCATCTGTAAAATAGTGTATTGGGGATCCTTGAAGAGTTTGGCCTTTGTTTTCTTTGATTAATTCAGTGTCTTTGATTGAGTCTTACTAGGTGCTAAGCCCCAGGCTCAAACCCCAATCAGGTGCTAAGCCTATGTGGGTGTGAATTGGTAACTAAGGTGGGGCTCCAGGTGGGGCCAATGAAGGGAGGTGCTAACACCAGAGGCAATCAAAGGCACCTAAGTTCTGGTGTATAAAAAAAGAAGACAGAGCTATTTGTTTGGGGCTCTCACAATTGGTGGCACGCTGATGTGGAGACTCCAGGCACCTGTAGCTAAGAGCACTCCAGCTCATAAACCCGGATGTTGGGACTTTGTTAAACTCTGGTAACTACATATTGGGATTTGAATCAGACAAGGTCTATCTGTTGATGTTTGTAATTTGTTTGTATTTGCTCTGAAGTTCAGGGTGCTGGTTTTTTCCCCCAGACTAAGTGAATGATATTTGTACGCTGAATTAAAGTAAGATTGTTAACCCCTTAATGTTGCTTTCCTTAGTAAAGCAGATGAAAAGGACCTGGGCTTGCAGCATTCTGTGAGCTGGTTGTTGTTGTTGTTGTTTTTTAAAATTATTTAATATTTTTAGTTTTTAGCATTAATTTCCACAAGATTTTGAATTACAAATTTTCTCCCCATTTCTGCCCTCCCCCCCACTCCAAGATGGCATTTATTCTGATTGCCCCCTTCCCCAGTCAGCCCTCCCTTCTGTCACCCCACTCCCCCCACCATCCCCTTTTCCCTTACTTTCTTATAGGGCAAGATGGATGTTTATGCCCCATTGCCTGTATATCTTGTTTCCTAGTTGCATGCAAAAACTTTTTTTGAACATCTTCTTTCAAAACTCTGAGTTCCAAATCCTCTCCCCTCTTCCCTCCCCACCCACCCTCCCTAAGAAGGCCAGCAATTCAACATAGGCCACATGTGTATCATTATGCAAAACCCTTCCACAATACTCATGTTGTGAAAGACTAACTATATTTTGCTCCTCCCTATCCTATCCCCCTTTATTCAGATTTCTCCCTTGACCCTGTCCCTTTTCAAAAGGGTTTTCTTTTGATTGCCTCGTCCCTCCTTTTTTATCTCCTTCCTCCTTCTTTTCTGTAGTGTAAGATACCCAATTGAGTGTGTATGTTATTCCCTCCTCAGGTCAAATCCAATGAGAACAAGATTCACTCATTCCCCCTCACATGCCCCCTCTTCCCTCCCAACAGAACTTCTATTTCTTGCCACTTTTATGTGAAATAATTTACCACATTCTATCTCTCCCTTTCTCCCTCTCTCAATATATTCCTCTCTCATGCCTTAATTTGATTTTATTTTTTTAGGTATCATCCCTTCATATTCAACTTACCCTGTGCCCTCTGTGTGTGTGGGTGTATATATGTATATATATTCCCTTCAGCTACCCTAATACTGAGGTCTCATGAATTATACACATCATCTTTCCACGTAGGAATGTAAACAAAACAGTTCCACTTTAGTAAGTCCCTTGTGATTTCTCTTTCTTGTTTACCTTTTCATGCTTCTCTTGATTCTTGTATTTGAAAGTCAAATTTTCTATTCAGCTCTGGTCTTTTCACTGAGAAAGCTTGAAATTCCTCTATTTCATTGAAAATGCATATTTTGCGTTGGAGCATGATACTCAGTTTTGCTGGGTAGGTGATTTTTGGTTTTAATCCTAGCCCCATTGACCTTCGGAATATTGTATTCCAAGCCCTTCGATCCCTTAATGTAGAAGCTGCTAGATCATGTGTTATTCTGATTGGGTTTCCACAATACTCAAATTGTTTCTTTCTGGCTGCTTGCAGTATTTTCTCCTTGATCTGGGAGGTCTGGAATTTGGCAACAATATCCCTAGGAGTTTTCTTTTTGCGATCTTTTTCAAGAGGCGATTGGTGGATTCTTTCAATTTCTATTTTACCCTCTGGCTCTAGAATTTAGGGCAGCTCCCCTTGATAATTTGTTGAAAGATGATATCTAGGCTCTTTTTTTGATCATGGCTTTCAGGTAGTCCAATAATTTTTAAATTCTCTCTCCTGGATCTATTTTCCAGGTCAGTGGTTTTTTCCAATGAGGTATTTCACATTGTCTTCCATTTTTTCATTCCTTTGTTTCTGTTTTATAATATCTTGATTTTTCATAAAGTCACTAGCTTCAACTTACTCCAATCTAATTTTTAAGGTAGTATTTTCTTCAGTGCTCTTTTGGACCTCCTTTTCCATTTGACTAATTCTGCCTTTCAAGGCATTCTTCTCCTCATTGGCTTTTTGGAGCTCTTTTGCCATTTGAGTTAGTCAATTTTTAAGGTGTTTTCTTCAGTATGTTTTTCAGTATTTTTTTGCGTCTCCTTTAGCAAGTCATTGACTCGTTTTTCATGGTTTTCTCCCATCATTCTCATTTCTCTTCCTGTTTTTTCCTCTGCTTCTCTAACTTGCTTTTTCAAATCCTTTTTGAGCTCTTCTGTGGCCTGAGACCAGTTCATGTTTTTTCTTGAAGGCTTTTAATGTAGGCCATGTTCTCAGCCAACTACTTAATCCTTGAGTTTTTCCTTGGAGTATGACTGCTTGTAGAGTAGAGAGTACTTTGTTCCAAGCTTGAGGGGATGTGCTGTTGTTTTCAGAGCTATTTCTCACAGCAAGCTCTGCCACACCAGCACTCCTCCTCCCACAACAACCGCCAACCTGGACCTGACTCAGATCTTAAGCAGGCTCTGCACTCCGGCTCTGATCCGCCACTTACTTCCTCCCACCAGGTGGGCCTGGGGCCAGAAGCAACTGCAACTGTAGTTCTGTAGCTGCACCACCTCTGCTGCCCCTTGGGTGGTGGAAAAACTGCGAACTCCTTTTACTCTGTCCCAGCAACTTTTCCCACTAACGTTCTCTGTTGTCTTTGGTGTTTGTGGGTCTGGTAACTGCCACAGCTCACTGATTCAGGGTGCTAGGGCCTGTTCCACCTGGCTCCGGGTCTGGTTGGTCTGGGCGAAGCCCATGATGGGCTCTTCCCTGCTCCACTCCCAACTCTGTGTGCAATAGACCTTACCCAGAAACCATCCAGGCTGTCCTGGTCTGGAGCCCTGCTTCCCTCTGCTATTTTGTGGGTTCTGTAGTTGTAGAATTTTTTCAGAGCCATTTTTATAGGTGTTTGGAAAGATCTGGGAGGTGGGGCGCTCACCCATGTCCCTGCTTTCCAGCTGCCATTTTGGCTCCACCCCCCTGTTCGTTTTACACCACCCACAGCAGCTGCTAACTGGATTGTTGAGACAAATAGGTGGCTTGCACTCCATGTCCTTTAATAGTCCCTTTGTGCTTTAAATCTCTGATCCTATAATCTAAGAAGAATGCAAATTAGAGATGTTGTAAACAAAAAAAGAAAAAGGAAACAATATGGGTCAAAGTGAAGAACAAAACTTAGGAAAGCATGCTACCCTATGCCTTATTTAATGTGAGGGTGTATATACTTCTACTTAATATAACCTGATATTATCCCCCAGGATTACACATGTATGACCTGAGGTAAGAAATTCAGTGGGGATATAAGTTGATGTGCTATCTCAATAGAATCTATGAAATAGATTTTTATTAAATATTATCTAGGTGTATGTGTATATGCATGTATGTGTATATGTACATACACACATATACAAATAAACATGTATATATACGCACACATATACACATTTATACATACATTAGGGACATATGTGCATATTGACATATACACATGTGTGCGTATATATGCATTTGTGTGTATCTGTATTTATGTATGTATGTGTGTGTGTGTGTGTGTGTGTATTTTACCCCTAGTTTGTCACTTTTACCAATGTATTACATTCTCCACATGGGCAATGAAGTATGTACTTCAGTCACACTAAGTAAGCATTTTTGCCAGGGTCATTGTGAACAAATCATTTACCACCAGAGGTGAGAAATGTGTTAAACATTCAAATCAGGGGTGGAGCCAAGATTGCAGACTGAAAACAGGGACTTCTTTGAGCTCTTCCCCAAATCCCTCCAAACACCTATAAAAATCATTGTATACAAATTCTAGAGCTACAGAATGCATGAAATGACAGAGGGAAACAAGTCTCCAGCCCAAGATGGCCTGGATGATTGCTGGGAAGGGTCTATTGCACCCTGCTGGAAATGGAGTGCAGCCCAGCATGGGCCTTGATGGGACAGACCAGGTTAGAGCAGACCAGGTGCAGCAGGCCTCAGGCCCCTGAATCACTGAGCTATGGCAGTTTCCAGACTTCTTGACCCACAAACACCAAAGAGAACCTAGCTGGTCAGTGGGAAGACCCTGTTGGACCTGGATAAGAGAAGGGTGTGGTCCAGCCCCAGCCCCCAGGGTGGCAGATGTGGCTGCAGCAGCAGCAGTGGCAGAAGCAGCGGTGGCTGCTTCCTGAGCTCCAGACCCACAGATTGTGGAGGGAAATCAAGTGGCTGATCAGAGGGAGAATGCAAGGATCTCTTTACTGGCACTGAGGCAGGAATCTCTTGGTTTGCCTTGCTTGGATCTGGGTCACAGTCCTGGGTGGTGCTCCTTGGGGGGAGGAGGAGCACTGGTGTTGCAAAGCTTTTTGTGGCTGTAGAGAGGGAGTCCTTCTGGTAGTTACACATCAGAGAAGAGTGTTTGAGGTCACTCACAGAGCAGAGCACAGGCCAGGAGAGGTGCAAACACCTCTAATTGGACCAAACCATCTCAGAAAAACTGAAAATTTAGAGGTGCCTAGAAGTGGCTCTGAAAACAGCAGCACAAAACCCCTGAGGCTTGACACAGAGCACTCTCCACTCTGGAAGCAGAGTTCTATCTTGGCAAAGAGATAAAAAGTCAAGTAATTGGCTGGGAAAATGAGCAGACAGCATAAAAACCTTAGACCATAGAATCTTACTTTGGTGAGAAAGAAGAGCAAAACATACAGATAGAAGACAACAATGTCAAAGATCCTACATGAAAAGAGTCCAAGAAAAATATGAATTGGTCTCAAGTCATGGAAGAGCTCAAAAAGGATTTGGAAAATCAAGTATGAGGAGTAGAGGAAAAAATTGGGAAGAGAAATGAGTCATGCAAGAAAATCGTGAAAGACAATTCAATAGTTTGCTAAAGGAGACCCAAAAATTACTGAAGAAAATAACACCTTAAAAATAGACTAACCCAAATGGCACAAGATCCCCAAAAAGCCAATGAGGAGAAGAATGTCTTGAAGAGCGGAATTGGTCAAATGAAAAAAGAGGTCCTGAAGAAAATAATTCCTTAAAAATTAGAATGGAGCAAATGGAAGCTAATGACTTTATGAGAAATCACGAAATTATTAAACAGAACCAAAACAATGTGAAATGTCTCATTGGAAAAACCACTGACCTGGAAAACAGATCAAGAAGAGATAATTTAAAAATGATTGGACTACCTAAAAGTCATGATCAAAAAAAGAGCCTATATATCATCTTTCAAGAAATTATCAAGGAAAACTGCCCTGAGATTCTGGAACCAGAGGGCAAAATAGGAATTGAAAGAATCCACCAATAACCTCTTGAAAAAGATCCCTAAAAGAAAACTCCTAGGAATATCATAGCCAAATTCCAGAGTTCCCAGGTCAAGGAGAAAATATTGCAAGCAGCCAGAAAGACACAATTCAAGTATTGTGGAAACACTATCAGGATAACACAAGATCTAGCAGCTTCTACATTAGGAGATCGAAGGGCTTGGAATACGATATTCTGGGGGTCAATGGAGCTAGGATTAAAAGCAAGAATCACCTACCCAGTAAAACTGAGTATCATGCTCCAAGGCAAAATATGCATTTTCAATGAAATAGAGGAATTTCAAGCTTTCTCAGTGAAAAGACCAGAGCTGAATAGAAAATTTGACTTTCAAATACAAGAATCAAGAGAAGCATGAAAAGGTAATCAAGAAACGGAAATTGCAAGGGACTTATTAAAGTGGAACTGTTTTGTTTACATTCCTACATGGAAAGATGATGTGTATGATTCATGAGACCTCAGTATTAGGGTAGCTGAAGGGAATATGCATATATATATATATATATATATATATACACATATATATAAGTAAATGTGTATGTATGTATATATGTATGTGTGTATATATATGTGTGTATATATATATATATATATATATATATATATATATATATATATATATATATATAAAGAGAGAGAGAGAGAGAGGACACAGGGTGAGTTGAAGATGAAGGGAAGATATCTAAAAGAAATAAAATCAAGTTAAGGGATGAGAGAGGAACATACTGAGAGAGGGAGATAGGGAGAGATAGAATGGGGTGGATTATCTCGCATAAAGGTGGCAAGAGGAAGCAGTTCTGTGGGAGGAGGGGAGAGGGCAGGTGAGGGGGGAATGAGTGAACCTTGCTCTCATCAGATTTGGCCTGAGGAGGGAATACCATACATACTCAATTGGGTATCTTACCCCACAGGAAAGAAGAGGGAAGAAGATAAAAAAAAAGGGGTGGGATGATGGAGGGGAGGGCAGATGGGGGTGGAGGTAATCAAAAACAAACACTTTGGAAAGGGGGCAGGGTCAAGGGAGAAAATTCAATAAAGGGGGATGGGTTGGGAAGGAGCAAAATATAGTTAGTCTTTCACAACATGAGTATTGTGGAAGGGTTATACATAATGATACACATGTGGCCTGTGTTGAATTGCTTGACTTCTTAGGGAGGGTGGGTGGAAAGGGAAGAGGGGGGAGAATTTGGAACTCGAAGTTTTAAAAACAGATGTTCAAAAACAAAAAAAAAAGTTTTTGCATGCAACTAGAATATAAGATACACAGGCAATGGGGCGTAGAAATGTATCTTGCCCTACAAGAAAGGAAGGGAAAAGGGGATGGGAGGGGAGTGGGGTGACAGAAGGGAGGGCTGAATGGGGAACAGGGCAACCAGAATATACATCATCTTGGAGTGGGGGGGGAGGGTTGAAATGGGGAGAAAATTTGTAATTCAAACTCTTGTGAAAATCAATGCTGAAAACTAATTATGTTAAATAAATAAATTTTAAATATATAGATATAAGAAAAAAAATTAAAAATCCATTGGCAGGGGAGGGAACTACCTAACGGCTTGCAAAGTCACGTACAATCATTTCTGCTTTGTAAACATCTACCTTTCGACAGACAAGTACATGATACTTTTTTAAGATGAGGCATGAATGTACCTTGTTGGATTTTAATATAAAGTCCAAGCCTCAGCTCCATAAGGACTAAGGAACATGAGAGCTTAACGTCAGGCACTATCATCATACCCTGTCAGGGAGGTAACTGTGGTATACAGAGGCGTAGGAATGACAATCAGGACAGACCCAAGTTTGAATTTGGACTAACTGTATTACAGTGACAGGAAGGTCCCTTGAGGGCATCAGGCTGCTCCCACAACTATAGAAGGAAGCTACTTCTACCGGTGGCATAATTAAGATCAAAGGAGACGTGTGTGATGTATCATAGCTAGGAAGAAAATGATGTTTTCCCTTCTTAATTTCAGTTCCTTTGTTCTTTTTTATTTCATAGAGAAAAGTCTTGATTTATCTTTTTTAAAAAAATTTTAAGGTTAATATTTTAAAGCAATTTGTCGCCTATTTTACACCTGCTTTCTAGAATCTTACCAGATTTTTAGTTATTTTTATAATTAATTGGAATCTTAAGAATGCAACAAGACTAGCAATTGAGTATTCCGTCTTCATAATGCTGAGATATGAGTATTTTTGTAATAGCTTCTTGGAAAAAAAAATCAAAGGCAATTTTTAAAAAGTCCTGTTAGCATGTTTCATTTTCATACTTGCCTCTGGTTTTCGTTTCTTAGAAAGAACTCTACAGCCTGGGGTATGGACAAGAACTGTATTATCAGTCAGAACACCTGAGTTCTAGGCCCAGGACCACAATTTCCTAAGTGGTGTGAGCAGCAAGTTAAAAATGGGTAATACTCTTACTAATAAGAGTAAGAACACTAGTAATAGAGGTAAAGGACAGGACGAGGAATAAAGAAACTTGGCTTGGAGTCCCAACTCTGAAATAATTTTCCCAAGATCATCTCTCATTTGTCAAAGAAGGGGATTATACTGGCTGGTGTCAGAAGCTCCTTCCAGCTCTGCTGCTGTATGTCTGCTAGCCCTCTTTGCCTGGATGTCCCAAAGAGAACCCATCTTTTCCCCTCCTAAATTCCCTGGTTCTGTACACCAGTCACCCTCATTCCCCATAAGCAATAAGTGGCCAAGCCTTGGCCATCTTACAACCAAACCTCCCTGGTGCAGGCTCTTATCACTTACCTGGATGCCTGCCATAGCCCCCTACTTCATCTCTCTGCCTCCACTCCTCCCCTCTTCAAACCATCCGTTCTCCACCTCTGACAAACCACCAAAACTGCTCCTATCTGACTAGGTTGCTGTCCATTGCCTCTAAGAGAAAATGAAATGCCTTCATCTGGCCTTGAGAGCTCCTCAAAATCTGGCTCCAGCTTGTCCTTCCAGGCTAATTGGATGCTATGTTCCAGCCAGACTTGCCTCCTTCAGCTGGAAGATGACATTCTCCCTCCCATTCTGGTGCCCTGGCACAAGCCCATGTTGGGTAAGCTCTCCCTCCCCTGGAATCTTTCAAGCCTTGCCTTAAATGCCATCTCTTTAAGAGGCCTTTTCTCATTTCCTCCAAATTGTATTTATTTTGTGTGTATATGTACACACATTTGATATCTTGTATTTACTTGTCTGGGACCAGGTGGCTCTCCCCACCATTTCAACAATCTGGCTAGCAGCTGCTGTGCGGGGGGTGTAAAACCAACAACAACCAGCTCACAGAACGCTGCAAGCCCACGTTCTTTTGATCTGCTTTACTAAGGAAAGCAACATTAAGGGGTTAACAACCTCAATTTAATTGAGCATACAAATATCATTCACTTAGTTCAGGGGAAAAAGCCAGCACCCTGAACTTCAGAGCAAATACAAACAAATTACAAACATCAACAGACCAAATACAATTCATAGTTACCAAGAAAACCATCAACATCTGAGTTCAGCCAGAAGGCCCTTACAGCAGCTGCCCAGAGTTCCGGGCCTCCAGGATTGAGAGCCTTAAACAAATAGCTCTGTTCTCCCTTTTTATACAGTTTCAGACATCATCAAACATCATCTGAACCACCAGAAGTTAGGCTCCTCTGATTAGCTCTGGTGTTAGCACCTCCCTTCATTGGCCCCACCTGGAACCCCACCTTAGTTACCAATTCATACCCACATAGGCTTAGCACCTAATAGATAGGGGTTTGGGCCTAGGGCTTAGCACCTAGTAAGACTCAATCAAAGACACTGAATTAATCAAAGGAAACAAAGGCCAAAGTCTTCAAGGATCCCCAATACACCCACCTCCACAGAACACAGGCTGCTTGATATTGGGGACCAGGGCACTTTGGTGCTTCTGGCTCCAGGCAGGAGTGTCTAGCAAAGAGTAGTCAATAAATACTGGAAGATGTGACTATGACGTTTACAAGTACCCTGTGAACAAAGCACTTTGTACCCTCCAAGATGTCTTGAAGATGGGAACTTGGATCCCATTCTTTTCCATTCTCAGTTCTGTGCACCTTGTCAAGATATGTCTTGGCCTGAGCTCTTAGGAGGATGTTCCCATGACCATCCTTACCACTGAGCAGCTAGGGGGATGTCTTGGCTATTTTACCTTCTGTTTGGGGAGCTGTATTTCTAAATCGATTCACCTTTAAAAAGTCATGGCCAAAAACATCCTGCTTATTACTTCATGACTTCATGAAAAATTTCAGACACACAAAAGGTATATGTATAAAAGCAAATATTTTATTTATCACAGTTTCATATTTAAATAAGCAACATTTCAAAACTCACAATATAGATCATACATTTTATTTGCAGATATACACAATCACTCTCATATACACAAATTATATAAAAATATTTGAAACTCTGTCTCCAAAATATTCAACAAAGATGTTTGGGTGACCCTCATAAAACTGACCCAGCAATTTCTTCTTTTCTTTGGCAGATAATTTGGAGTCCTCATCAATCATTTTTAGCAAAGATAAAAGCTCTTCCTTAGTGGTTTTCTGGGCACTGCTGTAATACTCACTTTGGTCATGTCTCTGGCAGAAAACATAACCTTAAACAAAAGGGAGAAATTTTCAAGGAAGTTCGTTTTTTTTTTACCTATAGAAATATGCCATTCAGGCAATATTTCATAAAATAATATGTAAACTTCTCTCATCTCATTAGAAACAAGTTAAGCCTTCAGCCATCAAATCCTAAACTTGTGCCTTGATTGACTAGGTCTGGTTGAGCCATTTCTCCTGGGGGTGGGGCTGGGGGTGGGGCTGTGTCCGTGTCCTTCCAACTCCACAAGCTCTCCATACCTGCTCTTCTAAACCTTTTCATCCCTACTCAAACCACCCATGGCTCCAGCTCCCCCTTGCCCCAGCTGAGAACCTCCTCTCATGTTTGACAGAAAAAACTGAGATCAGTCCCCAGGAGCTCCCCTTTCTCCCCTTTTCCTCATCTGTGATCAGTCGAGTACCTTTTGCCACCATCTCCTCCTTTACCCTTGTCCCACACGGTGAGGTGGCCTTACTCCTCACCAAGGCTCCATCTACCTGCTCAAGCCATCCCATCCCACCCCATCTCCTCCAACAGACGGCTCCCATCCTCCCAACTCTTTCACTTATTTTCAATCTCTCCCTGTCTACTGGCTGATTCCCTACAAACATGCCCATGTCTCCCTCATCCTAAAAAACACCTTCACTCGATCCTTCCCTCCCCACTCTCGTCTCTTAGGCCTTTTGTGGCTAAACTCCTCAAAAAGGCCACCTACGATAGGTGCCCCACTTGCTGTCCTCTTTAACCCCTTAACAATCTGGCTTTCGATCTTATTATCCCACCCAACTGCCAAGTCACCAATGATCTCTAAGAGCCAAATCCAATGGGCTTTTCTCAATCCTCATTCTCCTTGAACTCTCCCTGAATCACCCTCTCCTTCTTGACACTCTTTCTCTCTAGGGTTTTGGGACCCTCCTCTTGGTTCTCTTCCCTCTCTTTGGCTGAAACCTCATCTAGACCACTCCCTATATCCCCAGGTGTCCCACAGAACCCTTCTGTCCTGGGCCCTCTTCTCTTCTCCCTCTGCACTACACTTCCTGTGGTGATCTCATCAGCTCTTGTGTATTTCATTACTATCTATACAGCTGACTCTCAACTCTATCTATCCTCACCCAATTTCTCTGCTGACCTCCAATATCACATCTCTGATTGCCTTTAAAACATTTCAAAAATGGATTTTCAGTAGACATCTTAAACTCAGTATGACTGAAGCAGAACTCATTACCTTTCCCCTTAAGTGCCCACCCCCAACCCCCACCTCTCCTATTCCTGTAGAGGGAAAACCCATCCTCCAGGTTCCTCAGGCTCAAAAACATCCTGGACTGCTCACTATCTCACCCCACACTCCCTCGAAATATCCAAGCTGTTGCCAAGGCCTGTCAACTTCACTTCTGACATCTCTTGAAGATGCCCCCTTCTCTCCTCTGACACTGCCCCCACGATGGTGCAGACCCTCATCACCTCATACCTGGAGTACTGCAATCACGGCTGGTGGGTCTGTCTCCCTCCCTCATCTCTCCCTACTCTAATCCATCCCCTATTCAGCCACCAAAGTGATTTTCCTAAAGCAAGTCTGACCAGGTCCTCCCCTTACTCAGTAAACTCCAGTGGCTCCCTATTACCTCCAGGATCAAACACAAAATGCTCTAGTTGTCATTCAAAGCCCTTCATACCTAGCCCCCTCCTACCACCTTTCCAGTTTTCTTACACCTTGCTCCCCAACACATACTCTTCAATCCAGCGACACTGGCCTCCTGGCTGTTCCACAAACAAAGCTCTCTCTTGTTTCCGGTTATTCTCTGGCCGTCCTCCCTTCCCTGGAAGGCTCTCCCTCCTCTGCTCTGAGTACTGACTTACCTCCCCGGCTTCCTTTAAGGCCCAACTAAAATCTCTTCTTCATCAGAAAACCTTCCCCAGCCCCTCCAAATTCCAGGTCCTTCCCTCTGTTAATTATTTCCTATCTATTCTTGCATGTAGCTTGTTTGTACATATTTGTTTTGCCTACCGTCTCCCCGATTTGATTGTGAGTTCCTTGAGGGGAGGGACTCTCTTTATACCTACAGTGTTTAGCACAGTGCCTGGCACATGAAAGGTACTTAATAAATGTTGACTGAGTAAATATCTGAAACTTACAATTCAATAAACACAAACCTCCCCACAGTAAGTCACTTTCATTTGGTGCAGTGTCTCAGCTTCTACTGCCCCACAAAGAAAGTCACCTCCAAATTACCTATGTCTCTATCTGGATCTCTTCCTCTCTGTATGGCCATGAGTTTGTCACTGACGATTCTGTGTAGCAGTCCTGGGATCTTAAGAGACAGAATGGATAGCATTCAAGCCTTTCGTCTCGACTCTCTCTAGCAGGGTTCAGCTCAGTCCAGCCTCTTTCAGAACTTACCTTAAAAACATCTTTTTGATGATCCACTAAAAACAGCACCAAAAGGTCTATTTTGTCTTTAGATAATTTTTTGTTGTTTACAATCACTTTAGAAAACACTCTTTTCACAACCATCCGATTCTCACTCTACAAAAAATCCAAGCACACAGAGAGAAGAGGATTAGTGCCTCCTGGCTCTGCATTCATGATCACTGAAGTAGCTGCCTTCCTCTCACTTGGTGAAGAAGGTGGAGGCCCAGTCGTACCCACAGGCCCTGACTTACCTCTTTCTGCAACTTAAATTCAGAAGGACGAGCTGCCACAGCCATCAAGTACAACAGTCTTCTAAGTTCCTCTCTCCTGCTGGAATCCAACAGCTTCAGGCAGAGCTGTGTGGCTTCTAATGCTCTGTCTGTCTTCCCATTCACTTTAACCAAGGCAGAAAATTAGTTTTACAAACTACAGGAAGGTGAGAAGAAAACCAAGTCATCTCCTAAGTGAAACTACTACGTTTACCCCTAAAAAGCAATGCCTTTAACAACAAGAAGTTCCTTTTTGGAGTACAAAGGTCATTGTTCACAATCGCCCTCTACAGGAGTCATGATCATTGGTATCCCCACTCACACCACTATCCAGGAGCAGAATGAAACAAAGATCTGCACAAGGGATCTCTGAGGCCATCTCGCCCAATACCCTCACTGTACAGATAAGGAAACTGAGGCTCTGAGAAGTTAAGGGGCTTGTTCAAGTAAACACCAGAGTCAGGCTTGGAACCTAGGTCCCATCTGTACAATGGGATGATAAAAGCACCTCCCACCCAGAGTTGTCGTGAGGAGCTGAGCACAGCACCTGGCACAGAGTAAGCGCTATGTAAATGGGGGCTTTTATTGTTTATTGTTATTATCATCATTAGACGCCAGAACCAGGGCTCTTTCCACCGTACACGCCAAACTGGCTTGGACAGGCAAAATGATTTGTCCCACGTCACAACACTAACAGACTTCCCAGTCTCACCGGGACTGACACTCAAGAGGCTTGGTGCTGTCAGGCTGCCACGCTATCAAAGCAAAGCAGTTCTAAATCTCTGAAGGAGTGAAGTGAAACTAAGTTTTTATTACATGTTATACCTGACACTGTGATATGGCTTACCTAAATTCTGACAGAGGGAGAGGGAGAGAAGTAAAAAAGATCACTGAGATGGAATGGCAGAAAGGACCAAGGCACTTTCGATCTCACAACCTTGTCTGTCTTGACTCAGCAAATATTCACAGAATCTCCCAATGCCCAAGCCCTAGTGTTCTCAGCCTCCTCCTCCTCCAAGGGGGATGGGCTGGGGAAGTCCTCTATGTGCTCTTGGCTGGTCATGCTGAGGACCTGGGCTCTTTTGGTGTGCAGGATGGTTGGCAGATGTAGCCTGCTCTGAGCCCGAGTTCCCAGTGAGTCTTCTGTGGGCACCAAGCTACGGTGACCTGTGAACCCACAGGTTTCACATCCATCTTGTCTCTACAGCTTCTTCCCAATCACATCAAGGAACTCTGGGATAAAAGGCTAAGTCCAGTGAGTCACCCTAAGAGAGTATCCACGGGGCTGAGGACAACAGAATTGTGGCTCCTTAATAAACCCCCATGAAAAAACAGACTTAAAGTAGTTTGATTCCGTGCCTCTGGCAATGGTACTAACCCCCCTTTAGAGAGCTTGTTTAATCAGTTTTTCCCAGTTAATCCAAATGAAATTTAAAAGTACTTTACCGTACTCTAAACTTAAAATCCAAATCGACATACTTTTCCCAGTCTACCAGAGGATACTTAATATATGAAGAGGAGGCTATTAATTTACTATCAGCAAAGGACTTATTTTATTTTTCCAAGAAATGATAGATTTATAATAGTCCCTCCTTCCAATGACCCCATGGTTGCAATTTACAATTCATAGTTAGTGGTAGCATCTGTGTTCATGCAATCAAGTAGGGGCTGATCTCATAATTTTGGCTTCAATAACACAACCATTAGTCCACCCTGAGCTATACCCAGCATAAAAAGAATTATTTTGTTATGCATTCTTTTGGAAAATAATTGTTGCAGAAAACCACATCTATATTCGGAAAGCAAGTGATGCAAAAGGAAAGCATGCACACGTATAGTTAAGATAGAATTTAAAGAATGATGATTTGTACCAGGGAAAAACTTACCACTACTAAAGTTACATTTATTTAGCTTATATAAGGTTTTTAAAAGCATTTTCTATGATTGGGAATTTCATCATGCTAGATAGTTCTCCCTCAAGAGAAAAGAGAAAACCTTTAAGTCATTGAAACTGTAATCATTTAATCAATTAACAAGCATTTATTAAGCACCTACTATGTGCCAGGTACTGCTAGGCACTGAAAATACAAAGACAAAAGTGAAATAACTCCCTGCTCTTATACAGACCCTATATTCTCTCAAGAGATATAACATTTACATATCAAAACATATATGAAATAAACCTAAAATAATTTTTTAGAGAAAAGCACTAGCTACCTTAAGGCGCCAAGGGTGGAATTAGGAGATACTTTTTGAAGGCGGTGCTTGAACTGAATTTGGAAGGAAGCCAGGGGTTCTAGGAGGGAGAGGGAAGTGTGCCATCCAAATGGGGAGGTGATCTGGTGCTAAGATACAGAGATGGGAGACAGAGGGTTGTACATGGAAGGTTAGCCAGGGGGCAGTTTGGCTGGGCCATGGCATGTAGGAAGGGGACTAATGTATAGTAAGGCTCAAAAGATAGGCCAGAGATGGCTGGGCCTATGCTGACAAAAATCCCTTTGGCAGCTGTGTCTAAGATGTCCTGGAGGAAGGAAGAGCCCTGGGTTAGGATGGTCTTGAGGTAGAAGCAACCACATGTGACAACTGACAGCCAAGAGACGAGGAAAGGATGAGTTCCAGGGCAACTGGAGGATGGCGCCATTGAAATAAAGAACTTTGCAGGGAAAGGGGGATGGGGGGATGAGAATAAGTTCTCTTCCGTGGGGGCATGTAGGGTTTGAGATGCCCCCAGGATGTCCAGGCAGAAATGTCCATGAGCAGAGAGGACCAGAGGCATACTTCTGGCCATGGCTGCTACGGTGTGGATTCACTTGGCTTATTTGTCACAGGGTTTTGTTTTGTTTTCCCCTTTCTTTCCTATGTTTTTAATTGAGGGGACTGGCCAAGCGACCTGGGGTCAGTAGCAACGATGGCACAAAATGAAGGCCATTGTACCATTTTTAAAAATGCACAGAAGAGTCTAGAAGAGAGCACGTACAAGCAAGACAAGTTTGAAGGGAACATGTAGAATTCCTTGTATACTTTGAAGAAGCTGTGTATGAAATTAAGATGTAAGTTTCATATTGAACTTTCTTTTTGTGTTTTGCTGCAGGGCTCATGTTTACATGTAAAAATATGTTTTTAAGTTCAGGAGGGAGAGGGTGATGTCAGAGTGAAGCTTGGGAGAAGAACCACGAAAGCCTAAAGGTAGTGACGGACAGATAGGTCAAGGGGGCGAGGACACCACTGGGGAGAGTGGTACAGACAGAAGGGCGGAACAGCAAGAGGATACAAAATTGGGCCATTGTTCCCGAGTTCCACTGTGAAAGGGATGACAGCTCTGGAATGCCAGCTTGAGGGAAATGGCTGAATCATATTAGGGTCTTTTAAGGGTGAGGGAGGTTGGGTATGTTTTAGGGAAGGAACTAGTAAAAAGGTTGGGGGCTGGTGGAGGCAGGAGGTGATGGGGTCCAGGGGTTGCTGGTTTTGGTGTGAAGAAGCCTGGACTAAAGACTGGACTAGCCCGGACCTGGCAGGAGGACCCCACGCACCCGGCTGTCCTAGCTTCTCCCAGGCAGCAGAGGGCTCCAGACTGCCCGGCTCCGGAATGGGAGGGCGGGGCCCGGAGCCGGGAGCTGGAGCAGCTGTGGGAGTCGAGGTCTGGCCGGGATGGTAAAAGCCAGAGGCAGGAGTCATGCAGGCTTCAGTGATGTCTCTGGCCAGAAAGGAAGCCGTTCAGGCCACAGCCAGAGAGCTGATCAAGTTTGTGAACCGAGGACCCTCCCCCTTTCATGTGGTGGCCGAATGTCCAAGCAGACTCCTGCAGGCCGGCTTCCAAGAGCTCAAAGAGACCGAGAAATGGGACCTTCAGCCTGAAAGCAAGTACTTTGTGACCAGGAACTCTTCCACCATCATCGCGTTTGCAATGAGCGGGGGGCCAGTATTCCCCAGGCAATGGCTTTAGCCTCATTGGGGCCCATACGGACAGCCCTTCCCTTAGGGTGAAGCACAGGTCCCAAAAGAATCAGGCAGGCTTCCTGCAGGTTGGTGTAGAAACATATGGGGGTGGCATCTGGAGCACCTAGTTTGACCGTGACCTCACCTTGGCTGGACAAGTCATTGTCAAGAATCCTACCTCAGACCAGATTGAGCAGTGGCTGGTGCACATGGAGAGGCCAATACCGCGCATCCCACACTTGGCGATTCATCTTCATCAGACCGTCAATGAGAACTTCAGTCCCAACGCTGAGACCCACTTAATACCCATTCTGGCCACTGCGGTCCAGGAGGAGCTGGAGAAGGGAATGCCTGATTCAGGGTCTCCTGCTACCCAGGTGGACTGACACCAGTCAGTGCTTATGTCTCTGCTTTCAGCCCAGTTGGAGCAGAACCCTGAAGACATCCTGGAAACGGAATTGTGTCTTGCAGACACTCAGCCTGCAGTCTTAGGAGGCACCTATGAGGAGTTCATCTTCGCCCCCCGCCTGGACAACCTGCACAGCTGCTTCTGTGCCCTCCAGGCTTTGATCGACTCCTGTTCAGCCCCAGCTTCTCTTGCTTCTGAGCCTCACATTCGAATAATTGCACTGTATGACCTCAAGGAGGTAGGATCCCAGAGTGCACAAGGAGCAGAGTCGCTGCTGACGGAGTTGGTGTTTCGGCGTATGTCAGCCTCACCGCAGAATGTGACGGCATTTGAGGAGGCCGTGCCTAAATCCTACATGATCAGTGCCGACATGGCCCACGCTGTGCACCCCAACTACCCAGATAAACATGAAGAAAACCACCGACCTTTTTTCCACAAGGAGTTCATGGTTCGGAATGATCCCCGCTGTGGCTCAACCATTGGGCCCATCCTGGCTGCTCGTCTGGGGCTGCGGGTGCTTGATTTGGGCAGCCCCCAGCTGGCCATGCACTCCATCCATGAGATGGCATGTACTTCCAGTGTGTTGCAGACCCTCACTCTCTTTAAGGGCTTCTTCGAGCTGTTTCCTGTTGTGAGCCGCAGTTTTGCAGTCAATTGAGGCCTCTCAAGAGCTGCCTCTTCCTTCCTCACCCCATTAAGCCCAGAATGTCAGTTCTCACCTGACTCAGAATTGAAATATTAAAATGGATTTTTCATTCAAAAAAAAAAAAGACTGGACTAAAGGAAAGGGAAATTAGGGCTAAGACAGCAAAGGGGAAAGGAGGGGACTCAAAGTGAATGGCTTTTTACTTTCTCCAGCTCAAGGTGGAGGGAAGTGTGGTGGGGGGAGGCTTGAGGAGAGAAGGTGGGAAATGACAGAGAATTAATTTGGGGGGAGTAACTGAAGAGAGAGTTTAGTTGAGATTACTCCATCCAGCAGCACTCAAGGATGGAAAGCCAGATGGTGAGTGTTATGTCACCCAAGCTTAGGCGAATGTCACCAATAACTTTTAAATACCCTGTACCAATTATATAAAAACACTGGCAACCACATTCTAAAAGAAAAAGATCAGCTGCAAAACATAAAAGCACACAGGATTTTTTTGGTTATTAAATACATGCCTTTAAAAATGAGGTATGAAGAATTTGGAGCGCATTATTTTTATGTTTTTATTGAAATGCTTGGGCTGGGTCTTTTGGGGGGGTTACTGCCTTTAGAATAAAATAGTTTAAGATATCATGCATTATGTAAATAACTCCTCACATTCCTACAGTACTATTTTTACAGTTTTACCAAAGTACTATAAAAGTTTTTTATGAAAGTATCTAACAACCCTGTTGAAATATTATTTCCTTTTGCAGATGAGGAATCTGAGGTTTACAAACACCAAATGACTTATCCCATGCCACACAGTAACAGCTAAAATTCCAACTAGGGTCTCCGGATTTCTGTCCAACCTTCTTTCCCTACTTAAATACGTTGTATAAATCCATTATCCATAAGAAGGCAATACCAGCTTATGTGGTATGTTCAAAAACACAGAATGAATGGTACCCAGCCACTACTAACTATGATTGGAAGTTACGACTGTACAATGAGCTAGTTTTGCCATATCAAATGTGCTTTCTGCTTCATTAAGGGCTGTTCAATATCTAGATCATTTTGAATCACCCCTAATTCAGTCACCAAAATTTACGAGCTGTTATTAAAATGTAGGAATTTTAATGGGCCATTTTCTAAGTGGATTTAGGTCTATCTACAATGTCAGCTTTAGAGTTTAAGTAAAAACCATTCATCCAGAAATTGATTTTTTTCTCCTGTAAAAGACAAAAATACAAGGACTATCAAGTTTTTGCTTACCTAGGAGTTCTGTAATCTCCATGTGGATTTCAAATAAGTGGTTTAACAGAGGTTCCCTACTGTTGTAGTATTTACTAATGGCATAAAATAAGCGTGCTTTCCACACATCTCTGTTCTCTGGTGACTCAGGAAAATTTCTGCTTAGCTCCACCACCATCTGGTCTGGAAGGTAGTCTAAGCAGTCAGTCGCTGCGGAGAGCCATTCATCATCCCTAGAAAAGCAGATACTGTTAAAAACTACAAGACTGAGTAAGTACACAAGAGTTTTCTTCTCCTGAGACCACCTCACGGTGGGCTGCTATGCCAGCGGAGCTCAGGTTCTTGTTGGAAGGATGGCCATCTGCTCCTGATGCAGACTGGCTGCTGTCTGGGAACCAGCCTGGCCAAGTTTAGAGAGGTTCACCAGCAACAGCCAAGCCACTGAGTGCTAAATCCTTGGTTGGTACGTTGCCGGACAGCCAAAGAAAAGTGCAAAGGTGCCTTGGTCCTAGGCTGCCGCCCTCTTCTGCTTCTGCAAGGATGGCAGCAGAGAGGCTAAAAAGCCCACAGTGGATGCCAAGAACCACACCATTCTGACCTTCTCAAGAAACATTTTCACTGTTGGTCCTCCAAGTGTGAGATCTCTAAGTCAACATCCTACAAAAGGAGCGGGATCCTCTTAATACTGATAGTCTTACTATGACTGAAGTCAGGAAATAACGAAGGGAGAGCTCAGCGGAAGGAAGTTCACAGCTTCTTGGAAAGGCTCATAAAGAGACAGCTTTATCACCTTTCAAATAGCAACAGGCATTTTATAGGACACTTGGCCATTTTGCTTTGAAGTACTTATGAAAATAAGGAAAAAATATCTACCATAAAGATAAATGTAGCTTAAATACTAATTTCATCTGTCATAAAAAGGAGAAAAATGAATGAAGTATGAAGGATGAACCTATGAAGAACTCTATAAGGCCTCCAAAATTAAATTAATATATTTTTAGATGGTGACATCAAGGCAAAAGGTAAATATAAGGGGAGATGATCAAAAATGCTGCTTTTATATTATGAATATTTTATTCGAAGAGAGTAAGAAGGCACTGAACATCAGGGAGAAAGGAAATTGCCTATACCTTGACAGAAAACAACTGGTTAGCAGTGTGGGAGTCATTTCTGAACTCACTGTTGATGCACAGTCAAACTTCTTCAACTGGCTAGAGCAAAGATTAAAACCTGCCAAATTAAAAGGGTAAGATGAAAAAGCATAGCATGCAGTTTAAAAAGTTGTAATCCAGCTTAAACAAGTTAGTCATGCTCCTTTTCCCTCAAGTGGGGAAACCAATTTTTATTAAAAAAAATTCTGAGAAAGACTATCACTGAATCCTTCTGTGCAAGTTCAAATAAAGTTTGCCATGAGGATGAGGACTGCCTGAGCTAAGCAAATGGAGCAGCAGTGTGCAGCATGAGGTCAGCAACTAAACCCACTAGAAGAATGTACACAAGAGAATGGTGGGAGATGAGAAAAGGAAGCCATGGCGGAATAAAGCAAGTTTGCAGGAAAGTTGGCCAGATGTCTGGCTAAACCAGATGAGACCATAAGCATTTAAAAATATAATGAGAGGGCAAAACACTGATAAAAATAAGGAAGCTCTGACAACATTTTTATAATGTAATAAACATCTGTTCATTCATGACAATGGGCCTACCATAGCTGGAAGGGCAGGATGGTACTTTATGAGAAGCCTGAGGAAGCAGAAATATCAAGAAAGAGAAAGAGAGTGCATAGGATCCCCCTGACTAGAGGCAGAGCAAATCTATGCTCTGGGGGCACCAGGAGGCTGCCAGGAGAAAATCATGGCCAGTATTCATGCAAACAGGAAATCAAGAAGATGCCAATAACTAATGACTACATTAACAACTCTCTAAGAACTCAAAGAATACTCCAGACATCAGGAACTCAGGCATATCCTGATGAAGAAGACAGGAACAGGGAGGTCCTCTCAACACTTTACAGAAGACCACAGGGACAAGTCACTCCACTTCCCAGTCTACCACGAGAGGGGATTAGGTGAGAGTACCGAGATTACCTCAACGGTCCTTTCTAGCTCTAAACCTGAGATCCTATTGGGCATAAGGAGAAAAGATTTGAGATCCCACTGGGTTTTTTCGCTATTAAAAAAATAACACAAGCATTTGTTAAGTAACTACTATGCTGAATGATCCACTGAATATTAATACCAAGCAAAGCAATGCCAATACAAAGCAAAACAAGACTCAGACATGGGCCAGTGTCATGGAAAATGTCTGAATACAAATGGAAGAAGGATTCTCTGCAAGAGAAAGTGTTCTCCTAAAGGTTCAGTGAATGACATCATGCTGATTTCATCAGTCCTTGGAACCCTACAAAGCCTGTGAAATTATGTTTTTAACAACCACTGCTCTAAACAATTAACACAAAGAAAAAATAAGTGGATGAAGAACGCTTAAGGTCGAGTCTGTGAAATGCAGTTCTACGGAAAGCTGGCTGAACGGGTCTACCAGAACATCCATCTCAGACAGACACCACAGTTGGATAACGAATTTTAACCAAAATCAAAAGGAGGAAAAGAGTAGGCTAGAATGAATTTGGGAAATTGTGCAATGATTTAGCAATGCCGACTTACTCCCGAAAGCCCAAACCTGTTTTTAAAAAATATCAGTATTTTTCTAGTGATGCTGTGTCACAGCCTCCAAAGAATCAAAACTGCAGGTGACCCGAGGAGCAATGGAGAGACAGATGGTCAACATAAAACAGGCAGCAAGACACGCGCAGCAACACGTTACTGCTTACAGTGCTTCTTGTCCACAGAGGGCTGGAGGACTTCAGAAAAACAGATGAGGCCACATTGCAATAATGGCCAGTAATGTGACCAATGACAGCCCCATGCTCCTCAAGTGTCTATAGCATGTGGGCACAAATGGCATGGACAGAGTAAAATGGCCAGGCTGAGGGTGGCTCTGTTGGTGACATCATGGGCCCACTGAGATAGGGGAAAAGCTCGGATATTCTACAAGCTTCCACTGTACACTTCTGCTGGAAAACTTGTGCGCCTCCTGGAACAGACAAGGCCTTTAGACTAGATCAAGATACTCCCACCTATGCTAAGAGATGGCAACACAAAGAAAATTCCCAACATTCTGCAGCTGGAAAGGACCTTACAAGTCACAAGCCAACTTTCTCACTCTACAGATGACGAAACTGAAACCCAAAGTCTAGAGCTATGACTAGATTTTCCTGATACTGAGTCCAAGTCCAGTATTCTTTCCATGGTGTCAGGCTGCTTCTTTCTAGAGCTTCTGGTACAATTTATGGTCCTTATTTTTGCTAGGAGGAGAGGTAAAGTTTTCTGTAAAGCTAATTGTCAAATGATTATTCAAAATGTTAACTTCAGACAGAAATAGAAAGTAATTTTTTTAAAAGCACCAGTACGAAAAGTAAAATAATATTTTTGTACATTTGAATGTTTTATGTGTCAAAGTCAGTAGGAGAAAAAGGACCACAAGTGAAGAAATCTGGGTTCTGACATTAATTTGGTTTGTAAGCTTTGTAGAATTCAAGGTCCTAAAAGGTACTGACCAATTTTCATTTTTGTCTCTATATCCCCATAGCCTAGAACAGGGCCATGAATATAGTAAGTACTCAATAAATGTTTCTTGATTTTGGTGTAAATTTGTTGACTCCTAAAAAGTCACTTAACTTTAGGGCCTCGATTGTAACATCTATGAAATGAAAGGATTGATCTTTGGAGGTATCTGTCAAATTTCAAGGGGAGGTGCAACTTTCTAAGTGGGACTGAACCAGATTAAAATGTAACTAGAAATGTTTAATGAAATAAATAAAAATACAATACACTATAGATAATGTTAATCTGTGGCTTTCTTTTGAATTTGACACCACTGGCCTAGATCAGTCCAAAATTATATACTAACATTCTGTATCCAAATAAGACAAATACAGAAAGTTACTCTGATTAAGACTTCAATTATGCATTTTTATTATTAACTATCCCTATACTGTTAATTAAAAGATACCAAGTTAGAGTTAACCTAATTGACCAAGGTCAACTATCTTTTGCTATTTAACTGTTAACAAATTCATTGATATATGGCATTCAAAGGGTTGATTACAAACTGTCAGGTTCCTCCTTCCTAACTGGGCTAAAAAAAAGTTAAGAATTGACTGATATTCCAGTAAAATACAGTAGGCTGTTTGAGGGCAAGGGCTACCTTCATGCCTGATTCACCTAGCAATGCGCCTTCCAGGTATCAAGTGCTTTAATAAGTCTGTTGAATGCTATAACCTAAGAACTTACTTTCAAATGAATCCTGGAATAAAATGTAAAACTTGTTAGGAATTTATGAAATTCTCTTAGTTCAAATCTTACTTTAAGAATCTTGGTAAAACTGAACTGTGATTGTAGAAATAATTTTTCAAAAATTCAGCCAATGTAGTTCATTGCCTTAAGAGCATCACTGTTGTTGGAGGCTGCTCAGAGCCTAAGAACAGGCCAGGTTGACCTCTATGGTAAGAGACGAAGTTGGATGGCCAAGGACCACAACTTTCTTTGCTTGATTAGGGAATTATCTATATGTGGAACAGAAATCAGAAAGTGAGAACTTGGGGAAACTTAGAACTCTGAGTATTAGTTACCTAAAGTCACAAAGCAAGTTGGTGACAATGAGAGTAAATCAAATTACAGGTATATGCCCAGTGACCTGTGACTATGCCAAGGAGTGGGTAAGCTGCTGTAACTATTTGGAATTCTACGTATGACTTACAAATACTCTTAAAAATTTTTTTTGTTTTTGTTTTTTGGCAGGGCAATCGGGGTTAAGTGACTTGCCCAAGGTCACACAGACAAATACTCTTAAAATTATCAACATTTCTACATACCGTGAGTCACTATAGGCCTTGAGAATGCATCGGTCCAAATAGCTACTGGTGTTGATCTCATCTGGTTGTGCCTCAGGATGAGGAACCTCAGGTACCATCTCTTGATGCTGAAGCAAGGACTCAAGGAGAGGGAGGTCTATAAGCTGTAGCAGGCGCCCAGTGGTTTCTTTTCGCCATACTTCATTAATGACTACACAGGGAAAACAGCAACAACCAATGATTGCTAATTCAAATGGTCACCCCAATATTTCCTCAGCAGACTCAAGTCAATAAGTTAGTGGCCATTGAAAGATATATAAACTTTACAAAATGCTCTCTTCTAAGAAGGGGAACAATTAGCGGTTTGTTTAACATGTAGTAGAATAGACTTTGCTTTCTACTGTACAAAGAATGTAAAGAATTCCAGTTGTCCAATCTGTCAGATAAGAGATCAAGTCACATAACTCATGCTAATAAAGACTTTGGAAGAAAGAATGATTCACTGAAACTAAAAATTAGCTCTGAACTACTGGCTGCAGATTATTCCACTCAGGGTTTCTACAACTCTGCTAGAGGGAGGAAAAGTCATGATGCTGCATTCTACTGACAGACAAGTAAACTAGTAAGCCAGAGAATAAGAATCTGAAACTGAAACTGGGATAGGATTCTGATATGCATTTTAGTTGATCTTACACCTATTAGAATTTGAAAAGAAAATATTTACATTTGAGAAAGCACTTAAGTTATAATTAACTGCTGTTCATTAAGTTATAATTAACAAAGATGCGTGCAAAACAGACTTCAGTTTTGACTCTGCCAGCCAATATAGCACCAGCCAGTATTCTTCAAGAATGGCTTCACTGATTTATGCTTTAAAGAGATAATAGACTTCTATTAGAATTGAAAAATACAAACAACTTCAACACAATGTTCTCTCTGAGCTATTTCTCATAAAAGACTAGGAAAATATCAAGCAGATGACATTAACAATGAAAAAATAACTCGAATCCTATTTAAAGGCATTTTCGATTTCTCAACATGTATCATCTTAGCTTACCTTGAGGAGACAAATTTGTGGAGATATTTACACGGGGGGAGTTAGCAGGCTTTAAACTCAGATTTTCCCACAGATGCTCTAAACTTGTTGATTTCAAAGCAGATGAATTAAATAATGGTGTCTTCCCACATCTTAAAGCAAGAGATCTAATTTCAGAAATCAGTACTTACAGACTGAATACAACCACCTTCATCAAGCTGCACTGACTGCATCCTGCTCTGCTCACTGGTCTTTTGGGTTTTTATTCATTTGAGAACTGAAAAGTCAGCTTCTAGTACAAGAATGGCGGAATGGGCAGTGGCCTCAAGCTTAAAGCAATCGCCTCATTCACCCAATTTCTGAGCTGCCTTGATTGAGCCAGGGCTGAGCATTTTCTAAGTACCCCAGAGAAAGTGTGCTTCTCCCCTAACCCACCTCCCAAGTTCTTTCTTTGGTATCTTAGTTCTCACGCTGGCGGCTTTGGAAGCTACGAAGATAAATGATGTGATCTAATGAAAAAAGTTTCTAATACATTTGTTACCGTCGTACATCTTAGCAGTCGAAAATACTTAAGACTCCCTACTTCACTGATCCTACTGAAAATTCAAATTTAGGCTTTACTTACCCAGTAAAATTTCAACTCCTTCCAAAGCCAAACACATTTTATGAAAAATAATTTCACTTTTTAAATATTTTTCATAAACTTTTCCCTTAAATATTATGTTTATTAAATACAAAGTTCACTGAGTTCATTGTATTAAGAGATCACTCACAGGCCCAAGATCTTAATGAAAAGGAGCAAAAAGACAACTACCCCCTTTTTTTTGAAAAGAGAGATAAAGTCTAACTCCCCCTCCCCACCTCACCCCCAAATGACTGAGGAACTCGCCACAAACCTGGAAGGTGAACACACTCTATTCTCTTTTCCTGACTGAACATCCTCTTGGTCAGGCACAGCCATGAACCTGTAAAGGCTACAGCTACTGTCTTCAAACACTGGCTGTCTGTCTCTTCCAAAGACTTTGGTCGGGACTGCTTCAAACACTTTGTAGTCCATTAATGCTTGACATATTCTCACAACTTTGGCACGAGTATCTACATCTCCAAAAAACTTATTCTGAATTAGATGAGAGAAGAGAAGGTCCACAGCATCCGAACCAACAAAACAGTCATCATGCCATTTCAAGTGGTGCCTTCGTTTCTTGACTTCCACTTCTGTTTGAAGGGTGTTTACAATGCTGCTCCAAATATATGTGGCCCCAATGGACTTCCGTGCCACGCTGAAGCCTGGCAGTGAAAAGAACACAGCAACTAAGATTAAGGGCAGACAACCAAGGACAACTGCAAAGTCACCTTTCAGGACCAGCTGCGAGGACAGATTAGTTTTTAGCTTGGTCTTCGACAAGGGAGTTGAAGACCTAGTATTGTGGGAAGAATACTGAACAGTCATGAGACCTGACAAAGGCTGGGAGACCCTGGCTAAGTCACTTCACTGCATCTTAATTTATTCATCTATAAAAATAGGTATTAGACTAGTCAAGGTTGGGGAACCTGTTGCCTTCTAGGTCCTCAAGTACAGCCCTTTGACTGAATCCAAACTTCACAGACAGAACAAATCCCCTTAATAAAAGGATTTGTTCTGTAAAACCCGGACTCAGTCAAAAAGCCGAACCCAAGGACCTAAAAGGCTGCAGAACTTGATGATGGACTAGGTGATCTCTGTTATCTCTGACTTGTAGTTCTGAGATTATAATTCTATGCTAGGAATAATCATCCAAACATTTAAGCACCTACAATATGCAGAGCAATGTTCTAAATAAAGAGTTTAGATAATAGTCCCTGCCCTTATGGAGCTTAGTAGGATAAGACACAACTGAAGATAACTATAATACACAACAATCATGTTGTTCGGTCATTTCAATCTGATCTTGACTCCTCACCCCATTTGGGGTGTTCTTGACAGAGATTCTGGAGTGGTTTGCAATGTCTTTCTCCAGCTCATTTTACAGATGAGCAACTGAGGCAAACAGATGAAGTGACTTGCCCAGGGTCACACAGCTAGTAAATGTCTAAGGCCAGATATGAACTCAGGAAGATGAGTCTTCCCGACTCCAGGCCCAGTGTTCTATCCACTGTGCCATCTAGCTGCCCTAATTATATTAGATAGGATAAGAGCAGTAACAATAATAATAGCTAACTTTTTATAACACTGAGTCTCGGTTTATCCTTACAGCAGCCTCATGAGTAGGTGCTATTATCATCCTTGTTTAACATAGGAGGAAACTGAGTCTCAGAGACTTGCTCTGAGCCACAAATCTAGTAAGTGTCTGAAGTAGGATTTGAGCTCAGATGATCTTAACTTTAAGTCCAGCATTTAAGTCCACTATGGAGAACAATCTATGGAGGTTGGAAAGAGAAGGTTGGTAGTGGGAAGAAATAAGGAAAGGCATAGAGCGGTAGCATGTGAGTTAGCCTTTAATAAACATGGAGGATTTCTAGGGCTGTATCCCAAAGAGATCATACAACTGGGAAAAGGACCCACATGTACAAAAATATTTATAGCAGCTCTTTATGGTGGCCAAGAATCGGAAATCAAGGGGATGCCCATCAATTGGGGAATGGCTGAACAAGTTGTGGTATATGAATGTAATGGAATACTATTGTGCTATAAGAAATGGGGAGCAGACAGACTTCAGAAAAACCTGGAACCTCACATATGAACTGATGCTAAGTGAGGGGAGCAGAACCAGGAGAACACTGTGCATAGTTACAGCCACATTGTGCGATGACTGACTGATAGACTTAGCCCTTCTCAGTAATGCCAGGTTCTAAGACAACTCCAAAAGGCTCATGATGGAAAGTGCTATCCACATCCAGAGAAAGAATTGCTGAGTCTGCATGCAGATCAAAGCACACTATTTGCTCTCTCTTTTGTTTTGGTTCTCCTTTTTCGCAGTTCATCCCATTGGTTATAATTCTTCTTTACAACATGACTAATGTGAAAATATGTTTAATGTGAATGTATATAGAGACCCTATATCAGATTGTACACCATCTTGGGGAGAGGGGAAGGGGAGGGAAAGGGAGAAAATTTAAAATTCAAAAGCTTGTGGAAATCAATGTCATAAACTAAAAATAAATAAATTTAAAAAATAAAAAGAAACCTTATAAAAATTTTTTAAAAACATGGAGGAATTAAACAGGTAAACTGGGTGAAAGGGAAGGCACTCCAGGCATGGAAGAGGGTTACCACAGGACTGAGGCTGGAATGTATAGGGTGTGCACACTCAGAGCATTATCCAGTTTGGTTACGGTAGAGAGTAAAGCAAGAGGACTTCAAGGATGCCAGGCAATGGAAGAACTTCGATGCCAGGCAAAAGGGCTTAGATTTGACTTGGTAAGTAATAGGGAGCCACTGAATATCTCTGACCACAAGAACAAGACTGGCTCAGTGCTTCGAGGTTAGTCCTGTGGCTGCACAAAGAGGAGGCTAGAGGGAGCAGAGAGAAGCTGACAGAGTGTAAGAGACAGGGCAGATATGGAATGTAGTGATGGACCAGGACTCTGTCCTCATTATCTATGAGTGGCACAGAGGAGATGCTTAAGAAATGTTTGTGACTAATTCTGAGGTAAATGAGAATTACAACCAACACCAAGCCTGTAAAGACTGGAGAACAGGCATTCTTGTCTTGATAGACAGAAGGAAATCAGAAGGAAGAGGTGGTTGGGAGATGTAGTAGAGGCTCAGCTTTGGACATACTGTGTTTGAATTGTCTGTCTGGGGCTCAGTTCTGAAGAAGTTTAGCACATTGCTCTGGAGTTCAGGAAAGAAAGGACAGCCAGACCTAGGGACAATTACTGGCCACACACACACCCCTTTACCTATAAACTTTTCACATACCCAAAGCTAACATTATTTTGAACACTTCAAGCAAAAAAATACTAACTTTTTGTAGCTATTTATATTAAAAAATCTTGTTCTTTTTGATGCCTTTGTTTTCCTATCACATCCTCCTCTCCCTACCCCAGGGGCCATCCCTTTAAAACGAAGAATGAGAAGAAGAAAAAAATTTAGTGAAACCATCACTTGTGTCTGACAGCATATTCACTTCACTATTTCATGTCCATAGATGCTGACCTCTGCCCGCCCCCCCCCCCCAAAAAAAAAGAGCAAAGGGGACTTCCTCCAGATTGGTCATTAGGATGGACGACAGGTCACTGTGTCTGGGTTGGTTGGTTGTTCCCACTACTGGAGTTATGGTACATGTTGTTTTCCAGGTTCTGCTGATTCCCCTTTACTTCAGTTGAAGTTTTCCCGTGCCTCTCTGAATTTCCTCCCTATTCACAGCACATCCGATTACCACAACTTGGGCAGCCTTCCTCCAATCAACGGGCACCTTTGTTTCTAGTTGTTCGCTGCCACAGAAAAACATGACTATGACTATCCTGCAGAGAAAATGCATTGGTAGAGGCACTTTCCCGTATCCACGAAAGCAGCTCTAGCCCTTATCTCCAATGAATCTTCTGGCGGATGTGGGACCTTTCTTTGTGTCTTTTGACTCCTCAGGGCAGGTACCTTCTAGGGGGATCTCTAGGTCAAACATTTTAGTCCCTTTTAAGCATAATTCCAAATTACTTTCCAGACTGGCCTATGGCTCCACCAGAGTATTAATGTGGCTGATTTCCCAAAACTACCAATACTGACTATTCTCATCTTTTGTCAGCTTTACTAACTTACTAATGAGACCTTACTAAATGAGGGCAGTTTTGATTTATATTTCTCTTAATAATGATTTATAGCAATGTTTCCTATGCTTGTTATAGCGTGTAATTTCTTTTTAGAAATTCTTGGTCAGTATCTTTTGACCACTTATCCACTGAGGAATGTCACTTGGTCTTCTACATTTGTATCAATTCCCCATATATCAAACATTGAAAATCATTCCCTTGCCTATCAGGCCTTTATCAAAGACATAAGTTGCCAAGTTTTTTTCCCTCCAATTGATGGTCCCAATTTTAGTAATGCAAAAACTTTTTAATTGGAATTTTTATTTTCTTTTGTTTCGTTTCCTTGTTTCGTTAAGAATCCTCACCCCAACCAAAGGCTAACTTTACATCCTGAAACATTAGGAAGATGGTTTTCAAGAATCAAAACCACATTTAAAGGCTGAAAACACTTCACAATGCCATACCAAATAAATACTCGCCATGAATACCTGCATAACCATGTCTAGCAAAAAAGCAAAAGAAAACAAAACGAAAAACTATGTCTAGCAGTTTCCAGTATGAATCCTGGAGAATGCTTCAATGACTCTAATCCAGGGGTGGGGGCCCTGTGGCCTTCTAGGTTCTCGGGTGTGGCCTTTTGACTGAATATGAGTTTCACAGAACAAATCCTTTTTTAAGAGGATTTGTCCTGTGAAGTTTGGATTCAGTCAAAGGGTAGCACTTGAGGAACTGCCTCATTGGCAATGAGGACAAGATGTCCAATAGTGTAGATTGCAACCCACTCATGGCTACTTACCTTATGTATTTTTTGTGATTGGTTACTCATGTCCTCCTATAAACCCTCCATAAACAAGATGAAGAATGCAGCAGGGTCAAGGGTATCAATGTAGCACAAGTCTGTTACATTTCTTTTGAAACAATGTAAATGGCAACTGTATCACTTTGGGGACGGGCCATACAGCAGCCTTTATTTAAGAGAATTTAACTTACTCTAGAAGAACAGCTCCCCAAACTGACACGTATGACAGAAGTGTGAAGGCACTGCGAGGTGGAGGAAGACTGGAAAAAGAATCTGAAAAAAGAAAGAAGACTGGAAAAAGAATAAGGCAAGCCACTTCACTTCCTTCAATCTTCTCCAAATCCAGGCTTTTAAACCACTTTATTTTTGACTTCCACTGAAATAGACTCTAGAGTTAGCACTCTCCACAGGGACGGTAACCCCAGGGTGACACTTCTCTGGGGATCTTTGGGCTGGGCCAGGGAATGGAGTGCACACAGTTACCAATCTGAGGTCAGTGAGAAAATAGAGAGGGGAAAGGGCAGGGTCTACTTTAAGGCCCAATCTGTACAATGGAACAGGCAAAGGATAAACCGCGTTTATTCACAACCTGTTCCTTAAAGGTGAAAAAGCAAGATTTTCTACGGGATAGCTAGCTAGCTAGATGGACATAAGATTAAGGAAGAGGTTAGGGCAAGACAGGCACTTGTGAAGAAAAGCTTTTCCTTAGTCCCCCAGGAATAAAACAGTCTAGTCCCTTCAGATCTTCTCCCCACTTAGACCACAATTCCTAACAAATGCATTCTGGGATGTTTCAACTCAAGCACTACCACCTACAGAGCCAAACCAGGTCATATTCCTGCAGATACTTTAATACCTAATGCACAATGGATCTGGCCAACGGAGATGCCCAAACCCACACCAGGATAACCTGTTTTCTCAACACTCACATCAACAGGCGAGCACAGACACCCCATCCACAAAATTACTTAGCCTTCCTCTTGTTTATCATCTAATATCAAATAAAAATTAACCCACATTCGGCTAAAATGCACCTTAGTGTGATATATCCCACATCAAACAGGACTTTTCAGGAGGCCAGAAACAAGGCATAAAGGAGAAGAACATTTACCATCAAAATTCCAATCCCAGTCTTTCATTATCATATTAAATACATACTAGCCAAAGGTTTTACAATTCAGTGTCAGTCCCATGACATGTACTTTCTATATGGTTTGAGGATTTCACTCCCAAGAAATTTAAGGCATGTCTACAGCACAAGATGGGAAGCAGGCCAAGATTTAACCATGTCAGAAGACAGGTTTCTATATAATTTTGTATTCTGTATTCTCCCCTTTCCAGCTGCTGCTCTCCTGGGTTTCAACTCCAGGGAACAAGATGCCCTCTTAGGATAAGCTCAACACTCCTAATCTCCAGCCTGCATACCACCTCCCTCAGCCTCCTTCTCCCCTCTGACTAGAGGGGGAAGTACTAAACTCCTCCCAAAGCCTTCCTTTAGAGAGGTCAGAAATTGGACTTGCAGCTCCTTCTGCTCTCCATGTGGACCTCTGCCTGGTTTCAACTCTACAGAACCCTCTGGGCCAGAGAGGACACCTTCCAGAAGGTCCTACCAGGTCACTGGATCATAGATCTAGAAGCCTTTTGGCCAATCCATTCTACAGATGAGAAACCTGAGATCCAGAGGCTAAGTAACTCACCCAGGTTGGGTCCCACAGAAATGACAGCTCCTCATTCAGACACTCATGTAATCCCCTTGACTCCAGGCCTTCTCGAGTCAGTGCTCCTTCTACCCAAGTTCCAAGGATAGAGGGACTGATGTGGACACTGTCATTGCTAACACCTGAGTCATAACCACATATCTCTCTAACCAAAACATTAACATTACTGCTGTGTTCCAAACCTCATTATACCAAAACAGACACTGGGGGCCTCAGACAACGAAGGTACTCATTTTAATACCACAGTACATTAAGAAAATAAAAACCTCCACTGCATTATAAATTGGGCCAAGATCAAGGGTCAAAGCTAGCTATAACTAAATACTTCTCTCCTATTTACCCTTTCCTAGGGCTTAGAGCTAGAAGAAATATTGGATACAGTCTAGATAAGGAAACTGAGTGCCAGGGAAATGAAATGCCTTGTCCAAGGTCACAGAGCGTAGAAGGAACAGGGCCAGACTTTGAACCCAGGTCTCCGGACTGCAAGTCCTGGGCTCTTCCTAATATGCCATGTTGCTTCTTCCATCAGAAAAGCATCAGATCAAACAAAAGCCTCACAGAGAACCTCAACATAAGCCATAAAATCAATGCCCAAAATGGGAAATGCAACAGGGAAGGAGGCCAGTCTGACTCAAATTCAGCCTGAAGGTTTCCTTTTCTACAATCCCACAGACCACAGAAACTGAGTGGTATGAAAAAAGTGGTCCCCTCAGTAAAGGGGCTAATCTGGCAGCACTCACCATACAACGGCTTATACAAAGCTAGAAACGCTGTGGATTACCAGTCCTAACTAGGAAGAGAGGATGAAAGCCTTTGCTGGGCACTCACCAATCGCCCCTGCCAACAAAGGGGTGTGCATTTGGGGGTGTTTGTCGTAAAGACTGGGATACTTTATATAAATGTTATAGCTCTGAAAGAAAGACTCGAGAAAAAAGCACTTATGGCTAGGAAGGACAGCCATTTAAACATGTTCGAGTCACACAGAAATCACAACAAAGGCAAGCCATGGTCCTCACCTTACTCAGGGAAGAGAGAGCACATGGGAAGCCCTCTGGGTTCCCAAGAAAAGTGACACTGTTCAAATTCAAGGAATGACATTACTGCATTAATGGGTAACATGCCATCTTTTCAGAGATTCTGTCTACATTTAGAGATGAGTCCAAGATCTGCATTTTTACAGGTCCTTCCAGCCCCCTCCGCTCCAAAAAAGCAGAAACCCATAGGCACACAATCAGAAGAATCTGAACTTGAAAAACATAACTAGCAAAGGAAACGAGAGACATTCAGATTTATAGAGTATATTGTAACATACTTTATATCATATTAAAACATATAAATATAATTACAAATTACAATTTCTCAGCCCCTTAAAAAATGAGAGGTCTGTTTCATCTAAAACACAAGAACTTTCCTTGAGGGTGCTAATCAAAAAGTCTGAGAAGTCAAGGAAGGAGCCCCTCGGTGGCCCCTCTAGACTAGAGTGGCTACTAGTCTTTTCTTTCTAAAAGGGTGAAGAAACAAAGGCAAAGATGCTTGCTCATTGAACCAATAGCAAGAGACCAAGAATTGCTGGTTCCTATTGCTTTGCTCAAGTCACAGACTGAAGTTTTGTTATGTATCAAAAAGTGAAAATGTGATTAACACACTCTACAAGCCAATGATTGCCCCATGAGGCACAGCACAAGCCAGGCACAAGAAAGCACTCACAACCTGGCAGTCCTGAGCATGGGCCCACTGTACCTGGTCTTCAGGGGCTATACTGTCTTCCAAAGGCTCAACCTTTAGGCACTTGTGAGGGAGCCTAAAAAAACCTACCCAAATAACACATTTTCTCTTACCTACTAACCCCAAACCCAGTCCCTGTACTACATATGGCAAATGGAGTGACCCAGCATTTTTCAAATCAGGTTAAGATTTGTTAGCATACCATCCTTCCTCCCTTGGAGGGGAATGAACATGAAGATTTCTTACAACTTTCCAAACAGCATATTAGTTTTAAGGCATAGGATGCAGCAGAAGTGTTTCAGTAACTAAATTCTATCATTTACAACAGCTGAATCTCCTTAAAATATAGGAGAAATGCCTTATTAAAGACATTTCTTAGAAAATCAAGACTCACAAAACATTTTTTTTTCCGGTAACGACTTTGATAGTGAACAAATATTAAGGGCCAAATACCAGATTAGGGTCCCAGACGTGAGCTTGTAAGGAAGGCCATAACTTCCATAAGAAGGAACAAACCTCATGAAAACCTCATCTTAATGAGTACTCTGCAAATGAGAGACTTATTTAGGGATAGAGATCAACTATGTGGTTAAACCAGACCGGAGACAGAAAAGAAAACTCGGTTCACCTGGTTAAAAGGAAAGCGGTGATTCTATTTCTTTACTATTTGGAAATACGATATATTTGCAATTGGGGCACCTGAATGTCAATTTATTCCATGCTGTACAGAATAGCAGGCATTATTTTCGCTAGAATAAGGCAGGAGAAAGTTCATTCAAGACCATCTAGCTCAGTATTATTTTTTTCCTTCCCCCAAAATGAGGAATACAAAGTCACTTGACCAAGGCAAACAGCCAGCCTATCGGGATCTTCGATTTGATTCAGTTCGACGAGCACCAAGTACATGAAGACAAAAAACCGAAAAGTCCCTGCCCTCCAAGAGCTTATGGTCTCTCGTGGGATACAGGGGTATTTTTGTGTGCTGGTGAATACCAATAGATTCAAGGCAGGAATAGCTTAGTACAAAGTGCTTTATTTTAATGAGGCTGTTTGGCACAGCAGAAAGCACTGACTTTTGCACTTCAGTTTCCTCATCGATCAATCAAGTATTCGTTAAGCACCTACTGCCAGTGAGGCGCTGGAAATAGAATAAAACTATTCCTAAGGGTTAGGGATTCGCATTACTTTTAGAGACAAACATAAAAAAAATATCTATTCAGCCTAATTAAGGAGTTAATAAAATCCTTTGCAAACTTCAGAGCCCTATCGATAAGCCCGCAATTATTATCAACATCAAGGCACAGTTCAATACGCGGAAGGGAGGACGCCTGCAAGGCGGGGAGGCGAGGTGGTTCCTAAGCTGCACCCCCGCACAAGAGAGAGGTTGGGTGGCGGCCAGAAAGGGGGAGGGGGGTTTCTAGGAAGGTGGGTGGGGGCGGCCGTCGCAAAGGTTCAGGAGAATCTGCCCGAAAGGCCATAACGGGTCCAGACTGGCCCGGGGCCCCTCCAGCCCCGTCCCGGCCGGCGCCCCCGCGTCCTAGAACAGGAGGGGAGATCGTTGGGGGGGGGGGCCCTGGGAGGTCCCGGCTGTGGGGTGGGGGGCGCTCAGGTGAAGCGGCTGAGCAGACGCAGCCTGACTGGGGGCAGGGATCAGTGCCTCCTCTCCCCTGCCCGGAGTCCTTAGCGGGGACGCGACGCCGAATTTGTCTCACTCCTCCGGGCTGCCGGACGAGCCCGGGCCAGGAAACCCAAGCGAGGGAGCGCGAGCTCTGGGGGGGTGGCAAAAAGCGCGAGTCCAGAGTGGGGGTGGGGCGGAGGCGGCGGCGCGAGGCTCGGGCAGGAGAGGAACCCCCCCGCCCCCCGCGGCGCGGCGGCCGGATCAGCGCCAAATGGCCGGGGGCAGCGAGCGTAGCCGCCGGCGGAGGCCAGTGAGTGATCCCCGGCGGCCAGCCCAGCCCTCGGCCCCTGCGCACTCACCTGGGGGCTTGTGCTCGGGGCTGTAGAGCGCGGAGATGCTCAGCGCCGCGACCTTCTCCTGTACCGCAGACATGACTGCTTTCGGCTGCCGCGGCTCCCCCGAAGGCAACGAGCACTGGGCTGGCGCGTCCCCCAGCCGGTTCCCTTGGGGCCGCGGGGGGTAGGACTCCGGCAGGCTCCGCCTCTCAGGCCCCGCCCCCTCACGGCCGCTCGTGCTACCCACGAATGGGCTAGGGCAGGTCTGCGGGGATACAGCACCCAACCCCAACCCCCCCACCCCACCCCCCCGCCGCTGCCTGCCCGAAAGCCCCCAGTCCCGCGCCCTCTGCCCCCTCAGTGACAGCTCAGGCCACTCCAGACCGCCGGATCATCTGCCCTTAACTCCGGGCACTGATCTGGGCAAGGCGTCCGGCGCTGGCCTCGCATGTTTTTCTCGACTTTTCCGTTGTAAGCCTGCATGCGTGCCTTCCTCGGCGCACCTGTCCTGGGGCTGGGCACGTAGGAGGAAAATGGGCAAAAACCTGACAAGGGCAGAGCTTTGCAACTGCTGTCTGTCTTTTATGCTTTCAAAAAGTCGTGTCTAGAATGGCCCCTTCTCGACCAGCTCTCAGTCTCGGGCTTCCCCCGTGTGAAACCTTCCCCACTCACTAGGTAGCCCTTTCTCCTCCTTCTTGAGTTGTCTTGCGGGTTATCAGAGTGTTGTCCCGCGCCTGCCCCCCAACTTTGGCCTGTAGACTAGAACCTCCTCCAATGGAGAGATTAAAGTTTAAAGTAATAAACAGGATTATTGTTACTCTGATTTCATTTAGGTCCCAGGAATTTGGGTCTAAATTGATTAGGCAGCTATTTCCTCTTTTAAAAACAGACCATTTAGTGTATACCACTTTTAGGGCTGTATCCCAAAGAGAGCATACAAATGGGAAAAGAACCCACATGTACAAAAATATTTATAGCAGCTCTTTTTGTGGTGGCCAAGAACAGGAAATTGATGGCTGAACAAGTTGTGGTATGTAAATATAATGGCATACTATTGTGATATAAGAAATGATGAGCAGGCAGACTTCAGGAAAATCTGGAAAGACTTACATGAACTGATGCTGAGTGAGGGGAGCAGAACTAGGAGAACATCGTACAGTTACAGCCACATTGTGTGATGACTAACTTTGATAGACTTAACTCTTCTCAGCAATGCAAGGTTCTAACACAACCAAAAAGGCTCATGATGGAAAATGCTATCCACATCCAGAGAAAGAATTACAGAGTCTGAATGCAGATTGAAGCATACTATTTGCTCTCTCTCTTGTTTTGTTTCTTCTTTCTCATGGTTCATTCCATTGGTTATAATTTTTCTTTGCAACATAACTGATATGAAAATATGTTTAATATGAATGTATATATTGAGAGAGGGAGATAGGGAGAGATAGAATGGGATAAATTATCTCGCATAAAAGTGGCAAGAAAAAGAGTTCTGTAGGAAGAGAAGAGAAGGCAGGTGAGGGGGAGTGAGTGAATCTTGCTCTCATCAGATTTGACCTGAGGAAGGAATACCATACATACTCAATTGGGTATCTTACCCCACAGGAAAAAAAGGAGGAAGAAGATTAAAGAAAAGGGGGGATGATAGAAGGGAGGGCAGATGGGGTTGGAGGTAATCAAAAACGAATACTTTCGAAAGGGGACAGGGTCAAGGGAGAAAATTCAATAAAGGGGGATAGGTTAGGAAGGAGCAAAATATAGGTTAGTCTTTCACAACATGAGTATTGTGGAAGGGTTATACATAATGATACGCATATGGCCTATGTTGAATTGCTTGACTTCTTTGGGAGGGTGGGTGGGAAGGGAAGAGGGGAGAGAATTTGGAACTCAAAGTTTGAAAAACAGATGTTCAAAAACAAAAAAACAAAAAAAAAGTTGTTGCATGCAACTAGAAAATAAGATACACAGGCAATGGGGCGTAGAAATTTATCTTGCCCTACAAGAAAGTAAGGGAAAAGGGGATGGGAGGGCAGTGGGGTGACAGAAGGGAGGGCTGACTGGGGAACAGGCCAACCAGAATATACGCCATCTTGGAGTGGGGGGAGAGGGTAGAAATGGGGAGAAAATTTGCAATTCAAACTCTTGTGAAAAATCAATGCTGAAAACTAAATATATTTTAAAAAATTTAATATGAATGTATATGTATAGCCTATTTTCAGATTGCACGCCCGCTTAGGGAGAGAGGGGGAGAGAATTTGGAAGTCAAAATCTTGTGGAATTGAATGTCGTAAAGTTAAAAATAAATTACTTTTTAAAAAAAACACACCACTTAGTCTTCAATCTGTAAAATTTTGGTGGTCTAGTTCTCTAGCTTGGGAAAACAGTCAAATTAACCATTGGGGAATTACCTAAAGTTTCTGTTGTTAAGCAAGCATTAGTTAAAAAGACCAAAGCAGGTGGGCTACAGAGCGAATATCGGTTTTAGTACCTGCCACTTCCTGGAAATGTAGAGATGACTGACTTCTTGGGAATGGAGTGAATTTTCTTCCAGTGGAGGAAATTTAAAACAAAATTCCCCAAATGACTTTACAGTCATGAATAAATCACAGTTAAGTTCTGTCTTTAATTGTATCTGCTTGTTCACTGGAGTGTTTCAGACAAGTCACTTGCTAATGTTATTATCGTTATTTTGTCTGGACATGGCATGTCTTCTGAAGAATTCAAGATATTTCAAAAAAATGCTTCACAGTCTATTTTCTTTTTTTTAAATTTATTTACTTAACATATTTAGTTTTCAGCATTGATTTTCACAAGAGTTTGAATTACAAATTTTCTCCCCATTTCTACCCTCCCCCCCACTCCAAGGTGGGGTATATTCTGGTTGGCCTGTTCCCCAGTCAGCCCTCCCTTCTGTCATCCCACTCCCCTCCCATCCCCTTTTCCCTTCCTTTCTTGTAGGGCAAGATAAATTTCTACGCCCCATTGCCTGTGTATCTTATTTTCTAGTTGCATGCAACAACTTTTTTGTTGTTTTTTTTGTTTTTCAACATCTGTTTTTAAAACTTTGAGTTCCACATTCTCTCCCCTCTTCCCTTCCCACCCACCCTCCCTAAGAAGTCAAGCAATTCAACCTAGGCCACATGTGTATCATTATGTATAACCCTTCCACAATACTCATGTTGTGTAAGACTAACTATATTTTGCTCCTTCCCAACACATCCCCCTTTATTGAATTTTCTCCCTTGACCCTAGTGTTTGTTTTTGATTACCTCCACCCCCATCTGCCCTCCCCTCCATCATCCCCCCTTTTTTATCTTCTTCGCTCTTCTTTCCTGTGGGGTAAGATACCCAATTGAGTATGTATGGTATTCCCTCCTCAGGCCAAATTTGATGAGAGCAAGATTTACTCATTCCCCCCTCACCTGCCCTCTCCCCTCCTCCCACAGAACTACTTCCTCTAGCCACCTCTATGCGAGATAATCCACCCCATTCTATCTCTCCATTTCTCCCGCTCTCAATATATTCCTCTCTCATGCCTTAATTTGATTTTATTTCTTTTAGATATCTTCCCTTCATCTTCAACTCACCCTGCGTCTTCTCTTTCTCTCTCTCTCTCTCTCTCTCTTCATATATATATATATATATATATATACACACACACACATATATATGTATATGTATATGTATATGTGTATATATATACACATACATACATACACATTCACTGATATATATGTACATAAATATATATATACATATATATATATATGCATATTCCCTTCAGCTACCCTAATACTGAGGTCTCATGAATCATACACGTCATCTTTCCACGTAGGAATGTAAACAAAACAGTTCAACTTTAGTAAGTCCCTTGCAATTTCTTTTTCTTGTTCTTTTTCTTGATTACCTTTTCATGCTTCTCTTGATTCTTGTGTTTGAAAGTCAAATTTTCTATTCAGCTCTGGTCTTTTCACTGAGAAAGCTTGAAAGTCCTCTATTTTATTGAAAATCCATATTTTGCCTTGGAGCATGATACTCAGTTTTGCTGGGTAGGTGATTCTAGGTTTTAATCCTAGCTCCATTGACCTCCGGAATATCGCATTCCAAGCCCTTCGATCTCTTAATGTAGAAGCTGCCAGATCTTGGGTTATTCTGATTGGGTTTCCACAATACTCAAATTGTTTCTTTCTGGTTGCTTGCAGTATTTTCTCCTTGATCTGGGAGCTCTGGAATTTGGCGACAATATTCCTAGGAGATTTCTTTTTGGGATCTTTTTGAGGAGGCAATCGGTGGATTCTTTCAATTTCTATTTTGCTCTGTGGCTCTAGAATATCAGGGCAGTTCTCCTTGATAATTTCTTGAAAGATGATATCTAGGCTCTTTTTTTGATCATGGCTTTCAGGTAGACCAATAATTTTTAAATTCTCTCTCCTGGATCTATTTTCCAGGTCAGTGGTTTTTCCAATGAGCTATTTCACATTGTCTTCCATTTTTTCATTCCTTTGGTTCTGTTTTATAATATCTTGATTTCTCATCAAGTCACTAGCTTCTACTTGCTCCAATCTAATTTTTAAGGTAGGATTTTCTTCAGTGGTCCGTTGGACCTCGTTTTCCATTTGGCTAATTCTGCCTTTCAAGGCATTCTTCTCCTTATTGGCTTTTTGGAGCTCTTTTGTCATTTGAGTTAGCCTATTTTTTAAGGTGTTGTTTTCTTCAGTGTATTCTTCAGTATTTTTTGGGTCTCCTTTAGCAAGTCAATGACTTTTTTTTCATGGTTTTCTCGCATCCTTCTCATTTCTCTTCCCAATTTTTCCTCTACTTCTCTAATTTGTTTTTCCAAATCCTTTTTGAGCTCTTCCATGACCTGGGACCAATTCATGTTTTTCTTGGAGGCTTTTGGTGTAGGCTCTTGCACTTTGTTGACTTCTTTAGGCTGTATGTTTTGGTCTTCTTTGTCACCAAAGAAAGAATCCAAAGTCTGAGACTGAATCTGGGTGTGTTTTCGCTGCCTGGCCATATTCCCAACCAACTAACTTCACCCTTGAGTTTTTCAGCGGGGTATGACTGCTTGTAGACTAAAGAGTTCTATGTTCCATGTTTGGGGGGTGATGCGCCAGCTCTGCCACACCAGCACTCCTCCTTCCCCAAGAACCCCCAACCCGAACTGGGCTTAGCTCTTCAGCAGGCTGTGCACTCCTGCTCTGATCCACCACTTAATTCCTCCCACCAGGTGGGCCTGGGGCTGGAAGCAACTGCAGCTGTAGCTGCCCCACCTCCGCTGCCCCGGGGCAGTGGCCGAACTGTGAACTCCTTCCACTCCTGCAGCTTTTCCCACTAACCTTCTCCGCTGTCTTTGGTGTTTGTGGGTTGAGAAGTCTGGTAGCTGCCGCAGGTCACTGATTCAGGGTGGTAGGGCACATTCCGCCCGGCTCCTGGTCTGGTTGGTCCGAGTAGCTCATGCTGGGCTCTGCTCTGCTCCCAGCCCCCAGCTCCCAGCTCCGCGTGGGATAGACCTCACCCAGAGACCATCCAGGCTGTCCTGGGCTGGAGCCCTGCTTCCCTCTGCTGTTTTGTGGGTTCTGCAGTTCTAGAATTGGTTCAGAGCCATTTTTTATAGTTTTTTGGAGGGACTCGGCAGGGAGCTCATGCTAGTCCCTGCTTTGCAGCCACCATCTTGACTCCGCCCCCCTCAGAGTCTATTTTCAAATAATTATGAACATTGTAATACAAAATGGCTGTCAGATTGACATACTGCTTTATTAAGAAAATTTAAAACATAACCTTGCCTGGTCTGTCTACAGAATTAATATAATGTTCTCTTTTTACACTCATCTCTTGCAATTAATGGAATCCAGCTTCCTCTAAAATAAATTAAATTCAACAAGCCACTCTGGGTTGTGTTGAACTTTCACCTTATTTCAATCTAGTCACTTCAAGGCTATCTCCATGTCATGTGCTCACATCCCTTCCCTTTATGGCTCCCTTTTACATTTTGCTTTCCCTTGTTAGAGGCAGGGACTGGCTTGCTTGCTCGTGTTTGCATCCCCAGAATTTAGCACAGTACCTGGACATCATTTCTTATGCTACAGTAATGTCCAATTACTTTCATATGTGATGATTTATTGTCACCCCCCCTCCCTAATTAATGGGCATCTGCTTTGTTTCCGGTTTTGTTTTTTTTTACTGTCATAAAAAGACTACTATAATTTTTTGAATATATATATATATATATATGTATGTATTTTGTCCATTGTTCTCATTGTCACTATCCTCTGATACCTAGTTGGTAGACATGCATCAGCACTTTTCATCCTCCAAATCTACTTCTTAGTTTATAGCCTTTTAGATTAAACTGGCAAAACTTAGGTTAAATATAATCTTCTGTGCCCTTTGCAGACCCACATCTGGAGAGAGCCACATTTCTGTGAATGTCAGAAAATGAAAACTGTCAGAGGATGAAAACAACCATAACGGGGAATTTATTAAAACACAGTAGGGAGATCAGAGGTCATAAAGTGCAGGGCAGAGGAGGAAAGGGACTCCAGTGAGCTAGAGCTGAGCTAGATGAGTATAAGAAAGAGGAGAGAGAGCAGGGAATGTGAGTTTTCATTTTGACAGATGGGGAATCTAAATCACAGGGATTAGTGGAATAGGAGGTCAAATGTTGCATAAAATTTTGACCCACACTGGTATTTTTTGGTGGCAAAAATTTCTTAAAAACTTCCGTTTATATTTGGAAAAGCACAGATTTAGCCTTTTTCTGGTATTTGACCTGTGTGACTACTATTTTACATTTCTTTGGGGCATTGACTTGACCAAACTCATAACTTTATCAGGACAAGAGGTTAATTTGGAGATGTAAGTTCAGGCAGTTCTCTTACCAATGTCTTTGCAGTTGTAATGAAATAATATCAAAATCAAGTAAAAATTAAATAGGATATATGTAACATGTATAGGCTCTGGGCTCATTCTCCTAAAAGTAGTTCTATTGGCAGGAGTTGTTGCTTAGGGAGAAACTTAATTAACTTGTGTTCTTTCCCTCTCTCTTGAACCAAGTGCTTTTTGCTTTGTTGGAGTTTTGGGTTTTTAGCTTAATGACAGGTTATTTTATTAAGTCTGGATTCAGCAGAGAGCTAAAACGTCTTGTTTTCTTCCAGTACCAGGTCATAAGGTCCCTAAGTAGTATATGTTAAAGGGTGCCCCAAATGGCAAATATTAAAGGCATAAATGTTCACTTTGCCTGTGGTGCCAATAAGCTTTGAGCCAGTCCTGCTTTCTCCGTTATTATGTCTATTTTGGATAATTACATCTAATACGATATAGTTAGAAGAGAATTCAGTTTTGGTATCATTTGTACTCAAGTCATTTAACTATAAAGGATAAGAAGAATCTTCTTGTTGTCCAGTCATGTCCAACTCTTTGTGACCCCATTTGGGGTTTTCTTGGAAAAGGTACTGGAGTGGTTTGCCATTTCCTTCCCCAGCTCATTTTAGAGATGAAGAAACTGAGGCAAACAGGGTTAAGTGACTTGCCAAGGGTCATACAGCTAGAAAGATGAGTTTTCCTGATTACAAGCCCAGTGTTCTACCCACTGCGGCATCTCAATAAGGACCTAAACAAGTCCCTTTCTCAGAAGACCCTGGCAGATCTATGACCTGGAACTGGGTAGTAGGCAACAAAACTGCCAATTTACATCTGGTGTAATCATGGTGCCCCCAGGGGATCTAGGACCTCCTCTTGCCATGGTCTACTGCCTCACCAAGGATATGTCATCAATAAGTCATCTCACCACGAATGCAGGAAAAGACCGCACGGCCCTCTCAAGTGACTGATGATCTCTTCATTGGCAAATTTAATTTTCTCCATCCTCATCTTTCTTGACTCTTATCACCCCCTCCTGGTTTTCCTCCTCCCTGTCTGAATGCTCCTTCCTGGTCTCTTTTGCCAGATAGTCATCCGTGTCATTGTGGGGATCCCCCAAGGACCTCTTCCCTCTCTCTCAAGGGGATCTCATCAGCTTCCGTGGGTTCAGTCTCTATGCAGATGGTTCCCAGATGCACATACCTAGCCCTCGTCTCTCCTGAGCTCCATTCCTATTTCACCAGCTGCCTTCTGGACATCTTGGATATGGATGCCCCATAGCTCAACATGTCCAAGATTGAAGGTGCTCCTAGTCACCCAGGCTCCCAGCCTCAGTGTCATCCTCAGCTCTTCGCTTGCACTCATCCCACATGTCTATTCTGAAGAGACCATGGGACCTACCTACTAGTCCAGACTAGCTGAAACAAAATGTGTGATGGTGAGCAATATGAAATAAAGCCAGAAAAGTAACCTAAAGTCAGACTGGAAAGGCTTCAATGACCATCTAGGAAGTCTCAATTTATTCTAAAATGACAGGGAGCGCAGAACCAGGAGAACATTGTACACAGTGACAGCAATATTATACAATGACTCACTTTGATAGACTAACTTCTCAGCAATGCAAGGCTCTAAGACAACTCCAAAAGACTCATGGTGGAAAATTCTGTCCACATCTAGAGAAAGAACTATGGAGTCTGAATGCAGATTGAAGCATACTACTTGCTCTCTTTTTTAGTTTTGTTTCTTCTTTCTTGTGGTTCCTCCCATGGCTTCTAATTCTTCTTTACAACATGACTAATGTGAAAATGTTTAATATGAATGTATATGTAGAGCTTATATCAGATTGCATACCATCTTGGGGAAGGGTAGAAAATTTAGAACTCAAAATCTTATGGAAGTGAATGTTGAAAACTAAAAATAAATAAATTAAAAATAATAAAAATAAAATAACAGGCAGCCATAAAGACTTGCAAACAAGGGAGTAGCATAGTCTTACCTATGTAGGAGGAAGGTTATTTTGGTAGAGAGATGAGCTGAAGAGAATTGAGACTGGAGGTGGGGAGGCCAATTGGGGGTCTATTATAATATCTTGTTTAAAGTTATCACAATGATGCTAAAAGGCAACATGTCCAGGTTCTCCTAGACTGTGATCACCTTCAGGTAATCAGTGTCTTCCACCTTTCTCTTTACTGGCCTTCTCCTCCACTGTCGCTGTTCTCTTCTGCACATTCTTCTAATGCAGCCATTTCCTGGACCTTTGCTAACTGGTCTGAAGAACTGCCATTGAGGTCAAGGCCTAAGAGCTTTGGGGGATCTGCAGCACTTGCATTTTCTGAAGCATTTACTGCAGGGGACAGAGCTTTGTGTACAGACTCTTGGTTCACAGCAGCATTGGGAGTGGTGGCAGTGGCAGCAGCAGTAGCAGGAGGAGGAGTTGGTGTTGCACCACAGCTTCTGGAACTAAACAAAGTATAGACACACAATCAGTCCTCAGCTTCAAGTCCCTTACGTGTGTGAGGCCAAGCACTCTTCATTTACAGTGAGTTATTCTTGTTGACAGAGACTCACAGAAATGCAAGTCTAGCTAGACAAGTAACCCAGAGATAAACCCCTGGAATGGAGGGGTCGGGAGCTTATCGCAGACCTGGAAAAAGGGTGGTAGGATAGGAGGGAGAGGCAAGGAAAGAGGTCTGGTCCCATATGCTATGGGAAAAGGCAGCCTGTTAGATATGGTGCTTGGTCTTTACTTGCTTGGTTTACTTGGATGGACTATATTGGTATGTGGAGAGTATCAGGACCTTTCTGGATCTGTTGGGGAAGTTAAATGTTTTCCCATTCAGGGAATTTGCAAAGTTGAATTATTTCTTGCCCCATTGACCCTAATGGGAGAAAAGATATATCTGAAAATAAATCCAAGAGAAAACTCAGGAAACACAAGGTAATGCATTAGCTGCAGAGACACTAGGTAGATAAAGCTGTATGCATGTAGTTTTCAGGTACTCATGATTACAGTGGAGTTTCATTCAATTAAACTTTCCATGTTATCCAAAGGGAAAAGGCACTCTGTTAAATATGGTGTTTGCTCTTTACTTGCTTGTTTTACTTGGATGAACTGCATTGCTATCTGGAGAATATGATGTGTTGGTAAGCAAAATGGGCTCCTTAGCACTTAGTTCAACAAGTGCCCTTGAAGAGTTTAGCTTTTGTTTGCTTTGAATAATTCAGTGTATTTCATTGAGTCTTACTAAGTGCTAAGCCCCAGGCCCAAAGCCCTATTAGATGTAAAACCTATGTGGGTATGGATTGGCAATGAAGGTGGGGCCCAAGGTGGGGCTAACTCCAGGGAGGGCCTAGTTTACATGTCTGGGACAGCAGAGGCTTTTAGACCACGTGGGTTTAAGTCGCCTCTTTGCGACGATTTTAGGTCACGTGGTTGAGTCGCATGTGTGACTCACCCCTGACGCTGAAAAAGATATAAAACCAGGGGTTGGCTGTCTCTTCTTTGGAGCTCTTACCCACAGCAGTGGTGGTGCATGTGACTCTGGGCCAGCCCTTCTTCTGAGCTCCCGGGCTGAACCTAGATGTTGGTAACTATGAATCTATACTTGGTCTGTCTGTTGATGTTTGTAGTTTGTTTGCAATTTGTTCTGAAGTTCAGAGTGCTGGTCTCTTCCCTTGAACTAAGTGAATGATATTTGTATGCTGAATTAAAGTAAGCTTGTCAAATCCCTTCACGTAGCTTTCCTTAGTTAAGCAGATCAAAAGAACCTGTGCTTTTGCGGTGTGCTTGTTGTTAGGGTTGTGTTGGTCTTACAATCCCACAACAGCTGCTAGCCAGATTGTTGAAACATATGAGGAGGCTTCTCCATTCTGTGGGGACGTTAAGAGTTATCTCAGTCAGGGAATACGCAAAGTTGATTTGTATCTTGTTCCATTTACTTGAATGGGAGAAAAGGTATATCTGAAAAGAAATCCAAGAGAAAATTCAGGAAACCCAAGCTAATGCATTAGCTGCAGATATAGCAGGTATATAAAACTGTATTCAGAGCACCTCCCAGTTAGTCATGATTACAGTGCAGGAAAGTACACACCTCTTACCCTTGACATCACAACCTGACCTTAATATACCTTAGATGCCTTAGTCCAGAGTTCTCTCCTTCACACACTGTCCTCTTTGCTGTTCCTCCCACACAGTATTTCTACAGTTGTCTCCCTGCCTTTGCTTGGCTGGGTTTTGTTATGGTGGGAGTACGTCCACGTGCCTGGAGTGCTCTCCCTTCTCACCTCTGCCTTTTAGAATCCCCAGCTCCTTTCCAGGTTCACCTCAAGCACAATCTGCTACCTTCTTTGTCTCCCCCTCCCCAACTCTTAGTGCCTTTCCCTCAGAGAAGAAAACTACCTTATACTTAATATCTGTATGTTTCTTCTATCTGTATATGTTGTTTCTCTGCAGTAGAATGTAAGCTATTTAAAGACAAGGACTGTTCCTTTTATGTCTTTGTATCCCTATCATGTTGCCTCATGGTGCTTACCAAATGGTAATTGGTTAATGATGCTCATTTCAATGTCCTATATTTTTTATTTTACTACTCCTTTTCCAGGTATGGTATTTTACTCTATTTGACAAACTGCTTAGCATGTCTACAGACCACATCCCCATCCTTCAGGAAGATTTCTGGATAAGCAGCGCACAAATGGAACCCACTGCTACCTTGAGGGACATTCTGGAAGACCTCAGCCCCCCAGCTATGGCTGCATTTGACCTAGCCTGCACCCAGTGCCAACTATGGAAAACTTGCAAGCAGCTTCTGGAAACAGCTGAGCGACGTCTGCACAACAGCCTTGAGAGCTGAGGCAAGGATGCTTCATACTTTGTCCCTTGGACTTCGAGTGAGATAAATTTCCTCTCCTCTGTTCTATAGGGAGAAAAATGGGATTCTCTGAAAGCAGGAGGGAAAAAATTGCCCCTCAGTCCTCTTCTTATCCTAATCTCTGTAGTCCAAACTAATTGTATAGTTATGAATGGCCTTGAAAAACCTAATGTCTAAATAAACACATTCATTTATGTGATTCTAAACAAGTAGAGTTCTTAATCACCTTTGTAGAATCCTCTCTAATTTAGGAAAGATTTTGTGAAAGAAATGGTTTTTTTCCAAGAGAAAAGATAGTGGTCACACATTGCCTTAAATTTTATTAGATTTCTGTTAATGAAAAGGCTTTGAACTTGAAGGTTGGAAAGAAAGGAAACTGAGAGGGAATGGTGCTCCAAGGTGGACTAATGAAGGATCAGGGAGCTTGAGGATAGAAGACAACTGAACTAAGCCCTAATCCAACCAAACCCATTTCATCAATATGTTCCACATGTTAGTAGAACCCTGACTCCTCAAAAATAAGTTGTTCACCCTCAGAGATGCAGAGTCAGGGGAATGGAAATGAGTGGTGAAGTGAACAGCTGCTCTCTAGAAGCAAAACTGTCCCTTCTTGTCTACCAAATCATTTCTGGCCTTTTGGTTAAAATACCGTTTGGTTTTCATTTCGTTTTGTTTTGTTGAGAATTGCTCATTTTAGCACTATTACTACTACGTTAAATAGGTACTTCTCCCCACCAGCCACCCTCCTAGGGTACTGGTATTTTATTTTGTAAAGGGCAAGTAAAATTGTGTGAGCTCTGTCTAGGCTGCAGCAGTTTTTAGCAACAATAGCCTTGTATCTGTCACTCATTTGTTGAGCATCTGTTACATCCCTAGAGGTGTGCGAGGTGTGATGGTAGGAATACAGAAGAAATGAGACATACCAGTATAAGGATTTATATTCAAACCCAACAAACCCCTCAGGATTCCTGCTGATGGCAGTACCACAGTAACTAGTTGGCCATAATTCAGAGGAATTCACAAGGTTTACAGGTCTACTGCTGCCTGTCATTGCCGGGCTATAGGCACAAAGCCAGGATTGTCGTCATTGTGGGCCACATGGGGAGGGTTTTTATAGCTACCAGCAGTTGAGGTCCCACAGCAAAGAAAGAGGAAATAATGGATAGCCTCATCTCCCCTGGAGGAGAGAAAATCAAAAAGTAAAGCATTGAAATTTTAATTTCTAGAAGCACCTAACCTCACCACGTTCCCTCCCCTTCATCTGCTCCCAGGGTGAAAGTTTGACTTTGTTCTCCTGAACTCTGTTGGCATTAGAGGCTTTCCCGTTGTTCTTCAGCAAATTGCCAAACTTCTCAACTACCCTTTTGTGCCAGCAGGACAAACTAAATGTGGTCAGTTGCTTTTCCTCCTTTCTCTCTGGGACTGATGCATTAGGAGTTTGTCATTAGGCTGTCTCTTCCACCTCACTCTCATTTGCTTTCCATAGACAATGCAGAAGAAAAAACAGGCAGTCACCCTCGGTACAGTGTTAGAGAGCTCCTTCAGATATGCTTCCCAAGCCTGACAGAGGACTGTGTGTCGAGCCAAGCCACCCTCTGCCAGCAGCGAGAGCAGATTGTCCAGACACTGGAGCTTCCAGGTAAGCCACACCTTTCTGTACCTCCTAAAGTTTGCAGATAGAAAAGAAGGAACAAGAGCTCAAGTAGGGAAAAACACGAAGCTGGGAATTAGAGAGGAGTGGCAGATTGGGCATTTAGGACAGAGGCCTAAGACTCACAGAAGTCCAGCATTGAGAGAGATCGCAGCGACCGTCTAACCTGACCTGTGCTTACCCGCACAGGCATTATTCATTTTACACTGTCCCCAACAAGTAGTCATTCTTTGCATTTGCATGAAGAAGTCTAGTCAAGGGGAACCCATTCAACTTTTGGACAGCCCAGGTTAGAGGCAAATTTCACCTCCCATTTATCACTTTTTTCCTTCTGTCCCTTGTTCCTGTTTTTGCCCTGTGGGGACAAGAAGTCCAGAAAAAAGGGGAAGATAATAAGCTTTTATATAGCACCTATTGTGTGCCAGGAACTTTTTACAAATACTAGCTCATTTAATTTTTGCCTTCTGCTGAATGACAACTCTTCAGATAGTTGAAGGACAGCTATTATGTCCCCCTAGGTCTTCTCCTCAAGCTAAACATCTTCAGTTCCTACAGCTGATCATTGTATGTCATGCTCTCATGGTCCTCTCTCCTCTACACCCTGATCACACTCATCTGGATGCTCTCCATCTTGTCACTGTCCTTCCAAAATGTGATGCTCAGAACTGAACAAAATATTCAGTTTCCTCCAGCAATAGCAAAATGCAACCTGACTGTGGCCTTCTTCTTCTAATGCAGTCTAAGACATAACTTTGAGCTATTTCATCTGCTTCATCATCCTGTTACCTCATTGACTTTGCAGGCCACTAACATTTACCCAGGCCTTTTTAATGGGTATTTTTAATTGCTATCCTCTATTTGCAGAGTTGATATTTGAAACAGTGTACATATTACATTTATCTCTCTTACAAACTTCCTCTCACTAAATTCATTCGATTATTCTAACCTCTCAAGATCTTAGGAAAGCATCTGATAAACTCTCTCATACTGTTCTCGTGGCTGAGATGGAGGGATGTGGCCTAGGTCACAATATGAATTGATAAATTCTGAACTGATTGAATGGCCAGGTTAAAACAGTAGGTATTAATGTTTTGATGTCATCTAGTAAGGAGAGTTCTCCAGTAGAGGAACCCAGAAATCTATGGTTGGTCCTAAACTGTTTAGTGTTTTTATCAGTCAGTCAGTAAACATTTATTAAGTGCCTACTATGTTCCAAGCACTGTGCTAAGTGCTGGGGATACAAATGTGTGTGTGTGTGTGTATACACACACGCATATATATTTTTGAAAATATTCCCTCTCCTCATATAGCCTACAGTTTAACAATGAAGACATCACACAGAATGATGCTGAAAACAGGAGTCGGTGGGAGGGGGAACCTACCTGACAAAGGGACTTGGTGGAGTCTAGTCCAGGGAGTGCAGAGCTGATGAACTGGGCTGGGGCCTCTCTTTAAATGAAGGTTTGGGGAGCTGTTTACTCCAACTTCCATCCCTTCCAATCAGGGGACACAGATAGTTTTTTATATCAAATTTGTGAATGACACAAAGCTGGAAGTAATGGCTAATATGTGGGATGAAAGAGCAAAAGCCAAAAAGATCTTGACTGGCCAGAGCAGAGGTGGGGAACCTGCGACCTCAAGGCCACATGTGGCCCTCTAAGCCCTCAAGTGCAGCCCTTTGCCTGAATCCAAACTTCCCAGAACAAATCCCCTTAATAAAAGGATTTGTTCTCTAAAACTTGGACTCATTCAAAAGGCCACACCCAAGGATCTAGAAGGCTACATGTGGCCTTGAGGTTGCAGGTTTCCCACCCCGGGCCAGAGCATGTGGCTGAATCTGAAAGGGTGGTTTTTAGTAGAGATAATTGTAGTTTCATACTTGGATTCAAAAAAGTCAGGTTTATTTCATAAGCATAAGATGAGGGGAGAAATGGTCCATCTGGAAAAGATCTGAAGATTTTAGTGAACTGCAGGTTCACCAGGATTCATCAGGATGATTGGGCAGCCAAGAATGTTAGTGTAGATTTAGCCTTCATTAACAAGGGCACAGGGTAGTTCAATTGGTATGGCACTGAATAGATAGATTAATTTAGGTAAAATTGGAGAGCAGTTTGGAACTATGCCTAAAGGGCTATAAAAATGTTCATACCCTTTGACCCAGCAATAACACTTCTAGGGTTGTATTCCAAAGAGATCACACAAGCGGGAAAAGGACCCATATGTACAAAAATATTTATAGCAGCTCTTTTTGTGGTAGCTAAGAATTGGAAATCAAAGGGATGCCCATCAATTGGGGAATGGCTGAACAAGCTGTGGTATATGAAGGTAATGGAATACTATTGTGCTATAAGAAATGGGGATGATACGGACTTCATAACAACCTGGAAAAACCTACACAACATAATGCTGAGCGAGCGGAGCAGAGCCAGGAGAACATTATACACAACCACAGATATATGGATTCTGTGAGGACCAACCCTGACAGACTTCGCTCTTCTCAGCAACACAAGGTAAAAAGACAACTCCAAAGGACTCATGATGGAGAATGCTATCTACACTCAGAGAAATAACTATGAAGTATGAATGTAGATTGAGGAACACTTCATGCTAGCCTTTTTCCCCCTTTTTTTTCTTTTTCTCTCTTTTGTTTTTGTTTTTGGGTTGGTTTTGTTTTGGTCCTGTTCCTTCTTTCTCATGATTCATTTCATTGATCACAATTCTTCTCCATAACGTGACTAGTGTGTAAATTAATTCAATGCAAAGTTATACGTGGAAGTTATATGGGATTCCATACTGTCTTGGGGAGGGAGGGGGGAGGGAGGGAAGAAAATCTGGAACTCAAAATTATGTAGAACCAAGTATTGTAAACTAAAAATAAAAAAAAAACAAAAAAAAAAACCAAGGGCACAGGGTCCAAAGCTCAGAATGTAATCATCCTTCTGTCCTCTGCTTTGGTTGGATCACATCTTGAGTAGATTCCGTTCTATGTGCCACACTTCAGAATGTACACTGATCATGTGGCAAGTGTTCAGAGGTTGGCTGCTAGGATGGTAAAGGGCCTCAAGATTATGCCATCTGAGGATGAGTAGAGAGTTAACTTTCTTCAGTACTCTGCTCATTGACTGCAGGGATTCCTGTTTTCCTAATAGATAAAGATGGCTGGCAGTACCTATTTTCTGTAAAGGATGCAATTCTGAGAAGCCAAATGGCCCTTTGGTCTGTGGAGAGGTGGCTCCTGGAGCCTTGCCTAGAAATTTTGGCCTTTTGCATTTCTGAACCAGCTGTCCCAGGATTACTATCAGAGCTGTGTAAAAAGCTGAAGGAGCTCCAAGTTTACCAGAAGGTAAAACCACCATCAATCAAAAAGGTAATAGACTGTTTATCCTATCTATGAGTTGACTATTTAAGTGAGGATGGTAAGGACTTTGGGGCAGATTTGCCTTTGCTATCTATTAAGCTCTTCATACTTTGTGTATGTTTTATTTATACAAGGATCACTTATAACTACAATTTCATGCTTAAGTATGCATCAAACAAACATAGAGAACATTTAGGTTCCATTTATATTATGTGCAGAGAAGATTATATAGTTGTTAAAATTGTTTTGGCTTAATTTCAAAATCCAGTTTGAAAGTATTATGACATTTTTAAGAAAATGTGGCTCTTGGATATATGTTATATTCAAGATTGAGAAGCACCTGAAAGCCGATTTTTAAAGAGTTCATATAAATAACATGTAAAAAAAAGTTTATTATGGCGTTTTATCCCATCTGTGGGATTACAAGGCTCTTAGGAAAATCCTTAATTGGAATGAAAATGGAGTCCAGAATTCTGCTTGGAGAACTCAAGATGTCAGCTCACAAAGGCTTTTCTTCCTTCTCTCCAGTTTCTTGCCAGCGAGGACCTAAATTCAACCCTGAAATTAAGGGGCTTGTAAAAAGTTAATAATTCTCAGATGGAGCCATGGCCTCTAGGAGTTCTCCCAACTAGTGAATTACACCCTTTTTTCTCCTCCACTCTCCCTGTGCCCAAGCTTCTACTTTCTTTTTCCTCTTCCAAAATAGGGAAGATGAGAAGATAGGAGTCTGAATCTACTGTCCTCTCAGATCTTTCAAAGCTTTTACCTTTTCAATCTGTTTGCTGTCTGATTCCTCCTCCTTTTTGCTGGCAAACGTTTCTGAATCTCTTGACAGCTCATTTCCAGAAGAGTCAAGGGACTTACTTATAGATCAAAAACCTGCCATGTGTTTTTTAGTGTTTTTCCTTATCTTCCTTTAGATTCTGGATTTGCAGTCCACTCCAATGTGGTCTGACTGGCAGACATTGAAGAGGTGTTGTGCTGACAACCCACCAGTGGTCTTCCCAAACTATCCCCTCCCTCTTCCCAATCTCAGAAAGCTGTCCCTCTTCAGTATGTTTGAGTAGTGTGGGTCTCCATCTTCCTTGGTCTGGGGAGCTCTCAGGTGAAGCAAAAGATCTCCTTGATCATTAGCTTCCATCCATCTACCAACTACCAAAAAAAAAACCCTAGTAATAGTGAGGACCCAGGACCCAGGGACCTATTCATTTTACTCCTTTATTTGAGCTTTGTCAGTTTGCCCTTGGAGGAGAGGTGAGGTGAGAACCAGTGAACTTCTCTCATGGTAAATAAAGGGAGAGTGAGTCTGGCTGAAGGACCTTCCTTCCCCGGCCTTGATCTTATCCAGGTCTTCAAAAGATATCATGGCTAATGAGAGTAGCTAGACTGTGAATTTCAGGGTTTGTTAATTGCATGGTCTCCTTTTGTCCTCAGTGCAGCCCTGTGAGGAGGTGCTCTGATCCCGAGTTTGCAGATGAGCAAACTAAGGCTCATAGAGTCTAAATGATCTCAGAGAGCAAAGGAGGGTCAGAGGTTATCTCACGACTGGCATTTTCCCACATATCTGCTTGGTTTGGCCTGTAACCAGGTGACTTCTCCTCCAAGCAATAGCCTGAGGGTACTCTCAAGCTGTAGTAGGTGTTCCTTGTTATTCAGTTGTTTTAGTAAGTCTGACTGTTCAAGATCTTCTTTGGGGTTTTCTTAGCAAAGGTACTATTATGATTTGCCATCACCATCACCTTTTCCAGCTGGTTTTACAGACGAGGAACTGAGGCAAACAGGTGTAAGTGACTTGGCCAGGGTCTCACAGCTAGGAAGTGTTATATTTTTCGTATCAGTACTCATTTTTACCATATTTTCATACTACTGCAGGTAGCTTTGATTTCTTAAAATTACCAGATCTCATCCTTTGACCATTTATCAATTTGGGAGTGAATTGTGTTTTTTAAATTTTTACTTATGTACTTGAAAAAGGAAACACTTCATAGAGACTTGCTATAAACTCCCCACCTCCCCGCCCCCCATATTTTCTGCTTTCCTTCTAATATTTGCTCCATTGGTTTTCTGTGTGAAAAACTTTTTAAATTATGTAATCTTTTTACATCCCATAATCTTCTCTATTTCAGATTTAGCCATAAATTCTTTACTTCTTCATCAATTTTTGCAGGTAAACTATTCCATGCTCAACTAATTTGCTGATGACATTTCCCTTTATGTGTAAATCACACCTGTTTTGACCTTCTCTTAGAACATGATGTGAAATGTTGGTCTGTAAATCTAGTTTTTGCCACACTGCTTTCAAGTTTTCCTAGCAGTTTTTGTCAAGTAGTGAGCTGTTGTCCTAAAAGTTTGGTTATTTGGGTTAATCAAACAGTAGATTGCAATTGTCATTACCTATTGCATATTATGTCCTCAGAATATCCACCACTCTCAAATGAGTACTAGAATCTTTTGATGATTAGTCCTTTATAATTTAGTTTAAGATCTGGGATGGGGTTCTGAGTTTCCTGTGTACTACTGTCAATGTCGTGCCCATGTGCAGCTGAGAAATAGGTATACTACTTTCTGTTCTCTCTCATTCAGTATTTTCTGAAGTTCTTTCATATCTATCTTTTCTAAAATTCTATTCATCTCCTTAACTTTCCAGTTTATTTTTTCCTCTAGTATTATAGTTTTATTATTCTGCAATTAATGTAGTTTTTCCTTCCAAAATTTGGCTACTATGCCTTTTGTTGCTGATATGTTCAGTATTTTAGAGGTTATGGTACTTTTTTTTTTAAAAAGCAAAATGCCTGATTATCCTTGATTTCCTTCTCTGAAGTATGCATGAAATTCCTCTATCTTATTGAGGGTCAAATTTTTTCCCCTCATGGAGTATTCTCAGATTTGCTGTGTATTCTTGGTTTTAATATTAGCTCCTTTCACCCTAGAATATCATAATCCAAGTCCTCATACTTCAGTGTACAAGCTGCTGAATCTTGTGTTATCCTGATTATCGGTTCTACTATACTAGAATTGTTTCTTTTGAGCTGCTTAGAATCTTTTCTTCCCAAGAACCCTGGAATTTGGCTATAATATTCCTGGGAGTTTTGGGGATGTATTTTTAGGAACTGAGTCATGGATTCTTTCCATTTCCATTTGATACTCTGATTCTCATATCAGGGCAGTTTTCCTTGATAATGTCTTTAAAGATGATTTCTAGGCTCTTTCTTTGATCATGGCTTTCAGTTAATCCAATAAGTTTAAAATTCTCTGTGCTGGATCTATTTTCAAGGTCAGTTGTTTTTCCAATGAGTTATTTCACATTGCCTTCTATTTATTCATTGTTTTGGTTCTGTTTTTTAATTTCTAGATTTCTCCTAGTTATGAGCTTCCATTTGCTGCATCAGTTCCCCTCATGTTTAATGACATTCTCTATGGAGATAACTAGTTTTTTAAAGAAGTTTTTTGTAGACTCCCCCATTTCATTGTTATAAGAAACTCCCATTGAAAAAAAGTTCCCTGTGTAGATCCAGATTTGTTTTCAGTCTGCAAGTTATAGATTTGGAGAATCGTATGGGTACTAATAGGTTAAACCACATGTTTAGCATCATAGTTAGTGTCTTATCACAGGTGGGACTTGCTGCTGTCTATTCATATAAAACTGTCTCATAGGTGTTTGAAATTTTTATGTGCGTATGGGCACATACACACAGACACAAAGGCTGTAAACCCACACACCCTAACTTCTATTTTTAAGTCCAGACCTTTGTTTCCTAGATACTTGGGTAATTCTACCTTGACATCCCATAGTCATCTGAAATCTGCATATCCAAAGACAATTCATTTTATATCCCCCTCCAAACCATCTAAATCCCTTGATCTCACAATTTCTCTAAAGGGTATCAGCATCCTTTCACTCACCCAGGTTTATAATCATCAGAGCATAGGATTGTAGAAGTGACTTCTCTAGGGTCACTCCATGACCCTTCCATGGAGCCCAAGCTGGCCTCCTTACACTTCTCTTCCTTTCCATTTGCACTCGCGGTCTCTTTCTGTCAGCGCACTCCTTCCTCATCTATACTTAAGAATCCTTCAAATTTCTCAGAGCCCATTTTGGGTCACCTACTAGAGATTGTTTTCATTCACACAGGTTAGTAGAGCTCTCTTTCTTGATAAATTATTTTGTACTTATTTACACGGAAACATGCTGTATTTTGTGGTAAAATGTAAGCAGGCTCAACATTGGGACCTGCTACATTTTTTCTTTGCATCCATAGTTCATAATGAATAGTTTTGAATTGAAGTTGAGTTCAATTAGAAGCTTTTAAATTACCTTAATGCTTCCTATATTCTGCTTGATAAATTCAAGTATAAGAGAGACTGGATTTGGAGTCAGTGAAGTTCAAATCCTGTCTCAAACTCTTTGTAGCTGTATGATTATAGGCAGAATCGATTAATTTCTCTAAAGGTCTTTCCTCATCTGTAAAATGCGTACTAACTATCTCATGGGGTTGACGATAGGATCCATCAAATAAGATAACATGAAAAGTGTTTTGCAAAATTTAAAATGCTACATAAATGCTAGTTTTTATTGCTATTACTAAGCACATGCAAGACAGTGAATCTAGGTGGAACTACAGTTTTGCTATGTCTTTCTAGTAAAATCAATAATTGAATACTTAGGATTTGTGTGACTTATGTTCCAGTGTAAAGAAAAAAAGTATAGCTCAGTGTCAATACTATAAAATTTCCTCCGCTAACTTCTGCTCATCTGTGGACAGGAAAGGACAAGTATTCAATGTATTTGATGTAGGTATAAAAGATGATGATTAGTGGTTTAATGGTTAAATTAGTCCCTCTTCTACCTTTAAGAAATTAATCTTTTGTCATCATTGTGGTCTTAGAAGATGAATCTGCAGGGAGAATAGTAACCACTAGATGGAGGGTTTTCATTAGAAAATTGGAATAGAAATGACTGAAGATGTCAGTCTAATAAGTTCCCTATGTGAATAAAACTTATTAGTTAAGTAGTCCTCTTGAGGTCCATTAGAAGGCCCAAGCCGTAATTATGGGAGTTGTGGGGAAAGGAACACTAAGAATGAAGTAAAGGCAAAAAAACAAGTGGTATGTCATTCAGGCTAGGGAGTTATATATAATAATCAGTCATGATACTCATAATTTCTCAAGGTTCTGTGAACTCTGATACAGATTGCTTACTGTTGATGTAAAGAGGAAAAGGAACAGAAATTTTAAATGTGTCCTTTAGCCACCCCCGCCATTTTGTAGGTTTGTTTAATAACTTTATACCATAAATTTCATAAACTGAGAAATAATGTATTTCCCAGTTGCCCTAAATTTTTTAAAGATTCATTTTAAAAAACTGAGTGCTATGTTCTCTGCAACTCTCTCACTCTATCCATTGAGAGTGCAAAAAAAAAATACAATACCACTTATACATATAAAGTCATTCAAAACTTTTCCACATTAGGCATGGTGTAAAAGGAGACAAAATACAAGAAAAATAAATTTAATTAGACATCCTCTGCCCTCAACGAGCTTACCTTCTAAATGAGATAACATAGTACAAACAAGCTGGGGCTAGGGAATGTTCAAATGTATAAATAAGGACAGAAAAGGGTATGATAAAGGCTAGAGTGTGGCCTGGTGAGAAATGAAGGCCTTAAATTGAGGTTCTTGAAATAGCCATACAATCAGAATATGTTGCCACCAAAACGGTTATTCCTGGGCAGAAATGATCCTCCAGGATTAAGAGGAATAGGATAGAATAAAATAGAACAGGACAAGATGGCGGCCGGAAAGCAGGGACTTGCATGAGCTCCCTGCCAGGTCCGTCCAAAAACCTATAAAAAATGGCTCTGAACCAATTCTAGAACTTCAGACCCCACAAAATAGCAGAGGGAAGCATGGATCCAGCCTAGGACAGCCTGTATGATCGCTGGAAGAGGACTATCACACACGGAGTGGAGAGTAGTGGAGCCCAGCGTGGGCGGTGGCAGGACCAGCCAGACCAGGAGCCAGGCGGAACAGGTCCTAGCACCCTGGATCAGTGAGCTGTGGCAGTTACCAGACTTCTCAACCCACAAACACCAAAGACAACAGAGAAAGTTAATAGGAAAACCTGCAGGGGACAGAGTGAAAAGAGTTTGTGGTTCAGCCACCACCCCAGGGGCAGCAGGGGGAGGTACAGCTACAGAACTACAACTGCAGTTTCTTCAGACCCCAGGTCCACGTGGTGGGAGGAATTAAGTGGCGGATCAGAGCAGGAGTGCAACAGCCTGCTTAAGATTTGCATCAGGTCCGGGATGGCGGTTCTTGGGGAAGGAGGAGTGTTGGTGTGGCAGAGTTGGCTGTATAGAAATAGCTCTGAAATCAACGGCGCATCCCCTCAAGCTTGGAACAAAGTACTCTTTCCTCTACAAGCAGTCATACCCTGCCGAAAAACTCAAGGGTCAAGTAAGTTGGCTGGGAACATGGCCAGGCAGCGAAAATGGACTCAGATTCAGTCTCAGACTTTGGAATCTTCCTTTGGTGACAAAGAAGACCAAAACATACAGCCAGAAGAAGTCAACAAAGTCAAAGAGCCTACATCAAAAGCCTCCAAGAAAAACATGAGCTGGTCCCAGGCCATGGAAGAGCTCAAAAAGGATTTGGAAAAGGAAGTTAGAGAAGTAGAGAAAAAATTGGGACAAGAAATGAGAATGATGTGAGAAAACCATGAAAAACAAGTCAATGACTTGCTAAAGGAGACCCAAAAAAATACTGAAAAATATACTGAAGAAAACAACATCTTAAAAAATAGACTAACTCAAATGGCAAAAGAGCTCCAGAAAGCCAATGAGGAGAAGAATGCCTTGAAAGGCAGAATTATCCAAATGGAAAAGGAGGTCCAAAACACCATTGAAGAAAATACTACCTTAAAAATTAGATTGGAGCAAGTGGAAGCTAGTGACTTTATGAGAAATCAAGATATTATAAAACAGAACCAAAGGAATGAAAAGGTGGAAGACAATGTGAAATATCTCCTTGGAAAAACCACTGACCTGGAAAATAGATCCAGGAGAGGGAATTTAAAAATTATTGGACTACCTGAAAGCCATGATCAAAAAAAGAGCCTAGATACCATCTTTCAGGAAATTATCAAGGAGAACTGCCCTGATATTCTAGAGCCACAGAGCAAAATAGAAATTGAAAGAATCCACAGATTGCCTCCTCAAAAAGATCCCAAAAAGAAAACTCCTAGGAATATTGTTGCCAAATTCCAGAGCTCCCAGATCAAGGAGAAAATACTGCAAGCAGCCAGAAAGAAACAATTTGAGTATTGTGGAAAAACAATCAGGCTAACACAGGATCTAGCAGCTTCCACATTAAAGGACTGAAGGGCTTGGAATATGATATTCTGGAGGTCAATGGAGCTAGGATTAAAACCAAGAATCACCTACCCAGCAAAACTGAGTATCATGCTCCAAGGCAAAATATGAATTTTCAACAAAATAGAGGACTTTCAAGCTTTCTCAGTGAAAAGACCAGAGCTGAATAGAAAATTTGACTTTCAAACGCAAGAATCAAGAGAAGCATGAAAAGGTAAACAAGAAAGAGAAATGATAAGGGACTTGCTAAAGCTGAACTGTTTTGTTTACATTCCTACATGGAAAGATGATGTGTATGATTCATGAGACCTCAGTATCATAGTAGCTGAAAGGAATATGCATATATATATATATATATATGTATGAAAATATATATATGTATGTATGAATATATATACATATGTGTGTGTCTATGTATGTACATATGTAGGGCACAGGGTGAGTTGAATTTGAAGGGATGATTTCTAAAAAACTAAAACCAAATTAAGGGATGAGAGGAATATATTGAGAGAGGGAGAAAGTGAGAGATAGAATGGGGTAAATTATCTCATATAAAAGTGGCAGGGAAAAGCAGTTCTGTAGGAAGGGAAGAGGGGGCAGGTGAGGAAGAATGAGTAAATCTTGCTCTCATCAGGTTTGACCTGAGGAGGGAATACCATACACACTCAGTTGGGTATCTTACCCCACAGGAAAGGAGGAGGAAGAAGATAAAAAAGGGGGGGACGATAGAAGGGAGCGCAGACAGGGGGAGGAGGTAATCAAAAACAAACACTTGAAAAGGGACAGGGTCAAGGGAGAAAATTCAATAAAGGGGGATAGGTTAGGAAGGAGCAAAACATAGTTAATCTTTCACAACATGAGTATTGTGGAAGGGTTTTACATAATGATATGCACATGGCCTATGTTGAATTACTTGCCTTCTGAGGGAGGGTGGGCGGGGAGGGAAGAGGGGAGAGAATTTGGAACTCAAAGTTTTAAAAACAGATGTTCAAAAAAAAAAGACAGCTTTTGCATGCAACTAGGAAATAAGATACACAGGCAATGGATTATAGAAATTTATCTTGCCCTACAAGAGAAGAAGGGAAAAGGGGGAAGGGAGGGCTGACTGGGGAATGGGGCAACCCAAATATACGCCATCTTGGAGTGGGTGGGAGGTTAGAAATGGGGAGAAAATTCGTAATTCAAACTCTTGTGAAAATCAATGCTGAAAACTAAATACATTAAATAAATTAAATTAAATTTAAAAAAAATAAGTTTTTCACACATAAAACCAATGCAGGAAATATTAGAAGGAAAGCAGAAAATGAGGTGGGGGGGGAGGTGGGGAGTTTATAGCAAGTCTCTATGAAATGTTTCCTTTTTCAAGTACATAAATTAAGTAAAAATTTATAAAAACACAACTCACTCCCAAATTGATAAATGGTCAAAAGATGAGATCTGGTAATTTTAAGAAATCAAAGCTACCTGCAGTAGTAGGAAAATATGGTAAAAACGAGTACTGATTAGAAAAATATAAATTAAAACAAAACTAGTATAACCATTCTGAGGTGTAACGTGGAAATAAAGGATAAGTAATATAAAGCTATGCATAACGTTTGATCCAGCAAAATCATTACTAGGTTTGTAACTCTGCGAGATCCAAGAAAAATGAAAAAGACTTATATGTACAAAAACATAGGAGTTCTTCTGGTGGCAAAGAATTTGAAATTCAGGGGATGCATAATTAGTGCAGAGTTTAACAAAATTGTGGCATAAAATTGTGATGGCATACTATCATGATATAAGAAATTAACAAAATGCATTCAGAAAAACCTGAAAAGACTTACATTAACTCATCCAGAATGAAGCAAGAAAAACAAAGGCAACATGAGATGCAGTAATACCAATATTGTAGGATGATCAATTATAAAAGACTAAGCTATTCACAGTAAAACAAAGATCCCAGAATTATCCAAAGGACTTAAGAAAAATACTATCCACCTCCTAAAAAAGAACTGATAGACTCTGAATAGAGATAAAAGTATATATTTTTTTCCTTTTTTATGGTTTATGTTTTTTGTTTCCTTTTTTGGGGGGGCGGGGAATAGATTGTACTCAGCGTCACAATACAATAAGGAAATGTTTTGTACATGTATAACCTATATCAAATTGCTTTCTTCTCAAGTAGTTAGGGAAGGAAGGCAGAGAGAGAAAAACCAGTTTGGAAATAATTTTTAAAAATAATAACTAAAATTTGTTTTACATGTAATGGGAAAAACAACCAATTGTGAAAATTAGAAACATTCAATGAAACCTTTATGGACCATAATTTTACTTTTTGAAAATTTAGTAAAAAGTCCTCTAAAGCACAGAGTTAAAATCAGTCTGAAGGTAAGTAATCTTATCCTAGAGAATGGGTAGGTCCAAGAACAAATGACAGAAATCAGATTACCCATTGGCTGATAGGATAATGCACAACCAAGGAAAATAAATAAAAAGCAATTTTGCCCAACTATATGCCAATAAAACTGAGTAAACTGATGATCTTAATGAAATGGATGAATATTTATCGAACTTATGGGTAAAGTGATATTTTAATTGGATTGTGCTACAAGAAAGAAGAGCATGCAAACATAAAAGTTGTGTTAGAGGAAGCAGGAATCATGTGAAATGTACTTTCATCTGAAACAAATGAAGCTTTGATAGAAACATATATACAGAAAAACGTTGGTGCTAAAATACTTTAAACTCTACTAGGATATGTTATTTAAGAGGAAGAATAGTACTAGAGAGAAGAGATACAGGTGTAACAAAAGTTAACTTCAGTGGGAGAATAAAAAATAGCATATTAGCAAGAAATGAGAACCAGTGATCAGAGTCTAGATGAGACCAAGGTAGAGAGGTAATGACATGGGAACAGATGACATCAATAACAAATTACAAGTTGTAACTTAAAGACGATATGTTGGAGGAAAATACAAAATTAACAATCATCGCCATGAAAAGAAATGGAACAGATTTACCCCCAAAATGGAAAAGAGGTAAAGAACAGATAAGAAAATAGAATACCACAATGTTGTTTACAAAAAACACTTAATAGTAATATTCATGGAGAGTCTAAATTAGGCACTGTGTCAAAATTTTGTTTCTGACAAATTTTTAGATGTAAATAGCAATCAATCTCATACAGGGGCACAATAAAAATAAACATGATTTAAAAAGACAAGCAGGAAAACTGCATTATACTTAAAGATGACAGAGGAAAAATAAATATCAGTGTGTGATAACATAGGCACTGAGTGGCATAGCATGCAAGTACTTAACTGAAAAATACAATTACCATGGAAAATATCACACAACTATTATTAATGGAACAAGAATGTGTCCCTTTCAGAACTAGACAATTCTATCAAAAATATAAATGAAAAAATTCAAGGTAGTTAAGTGAATTTTACAAATGTTGACTGAGATTGATCTCTGGCAATTACTGAATTGGAACAAAAACAGTGATCATGTAATGGGGTGCTAATAACCTCATTAACAAACTAGTAAAAGTAGAAATATTAAGTACATTCTTTAACTATTGTAAGGAAATCAAAATAATATTCAATGTGCATTTGAAGAGACCATTGAAGATTCAATGGACTTTCATATAACAGGATTTGGAAAAATATATAGATCAAAGATAAATCACAAAAATACCATCACTAATTTCATCAAATGAAATTACAACGAGACAACCTAAAAGACTTTAAGATAAAGTTAAAGGAGTAGTTAGGGAAAATTTTAAATTAACTTTTCATCATTAAACATGTACAACTTGACATTAAATTACATATTCTGAAATTTTTTAATAGAGTTTAACAAAAAATGGATGTAAAAATATACCTAAAGTTAGGTTTTTTATTGCTATTGAACAGCTAGTCTGATCAAGAAAAGAGACAATAACAAAATTACATCAAAAAAGAATTCACAACACTAGAAAGCAAAATTATCAGCAAGTATTTTGCACACCCATGACAATAAAAATTAGTAACAGATTTATTTTTACCAAAAATATGAGACTACACAAGCCACAATGAACTCCCAGAGGAAAAAAACTTCAGGACCAAATGGATTTCAAAGTGAATTCTATGAAACATTGAAAAATTGATTTACAAATATAGGAAAAGATATTAAAGTATAGACCAATGGGTGTAAGAATATTAATAAAAAATTGATTACAATATTGGAAAAGCTTCAAGATCATTTAGAAGATTATATACTATTAACAACTTAGATATATAACAATGCATCTGAACATTGATTCAATACTGGTAGAGTAAGCTATATTAAATACGATAAAATTACAAGGCCTTACAAATAGATACCAAAAAATAGACAGCATTTTCATTCAAAAGAAATTCTATAAAATATAAAAATAGATGACTCAACATGGTAACCAGTACCTGTTTAAAGACAGGAGTTTACGTTTATGAAATAAAAACACATTTTTCGGTAAGATATAAGATAAAGCCAAAGTCAACAGTCTATGTCACCATTATTCGTTTGTATAATTAGAAAAATTATCACTGATTATTAGGGTAAGCTAAAATAATGAAAATAGGTAAATTTATAGATTCACTATCATGTCAATTAAACTACAAAAGAAATAGATGTAAAATAATGAAATTGATCTAGAGGATCAAAATGTAAAGAATCCCAAAATAAAGGAGAAAAAGTGCAAGAGATAAGGACCTAAGTTACAGATCCCAAACTACAATATAAAGTAACAATCCCAAAAACTATTGATACTGCTTCAAACACTAAAAAGTTGATTACAAAATATTAGACACACAAAACTCAGAACCAACTAAAAATAGTATGCTACTTATCAAAACCAAGAACTCCAAATAAAGGATAAATTCACTCTATGACAGAAAGTTACAAAACAGCAGGATTTCATATCATAATAAAGATGAGAATGGATATAAAAGTGACATTTTAAATGAGCAAATTTAAAAAGCAAGGAAGGAGATACCACTGAGAACTATGATTAAGGGAAGTATTCTTGACCAAACGTGAAATACGGAGTACCAGAGATGAAATGAACAACTGATTATATAAAACTGTTTCCTCAATCAATAAAATAAGAAATGAAATAGTTAACTGGGGGAAAAAATCTTTGGAGCAAATTTTTCTCATATCAGTCTGGTATCAAAAATATAGAGCAGATGGATAAAAAGCCATTCTCACACAAGACAGTCAAAGCATATACAAAGGTGCAGAAATCTCTAATACAACAAATAGAAACTAAAACAGCTCTGAGATTTCACCTCACAAACATTACATCAGCAAAAATGACAACTGTAGGAGGTATTAAGAGGGGAGACACACACAGAAGCCTTGCTAGTAGAACCTTGAACTGAACCCAAGCATTCTGGAAAAATTTGAAATTTTGCCCCAAATTCACTATACAGTTCATACCATTTTCTCTGATGATATAAGTATAGGACCCAGAAAAATCAAACAAAAGGACTAATATACACAGAACTGTAGCAGCAGATTAATATTTAGAGAGAACTGGGAACAAATACTGATTAATTGGATAATACTTTAACAAATGACATATGAAAGTAATGAATTGTATGGATTCTACTTATTAAAAGGAATGAGAAGAGGTCCGATTCAGAGAAATGTGAGATTTGAATGGAGTGATACTACGTAAAATTTTCACCATGAAAATTTAATTTGTTCAATATATCCATTCTAAATAAAAGCTAAAGTTTCAATGATCAATCATGACCCCAGAAAATTCTGAACTAAAGGTACCACATAGACACAGACAGACACACTCCAATATATACATATATGAAATGCATATGTTTTTATATGTGGGTAACCATTTAGGTATAACATTCTTTTCCACCCAGAGTCCATGTATGGTTTGTTTTACTTTACTATATTTGGCATATATTTATTTGCTGAAAGAATTTTGAGTCTAGGGGGGTAAGGAAATATTTTTCAAAAATTTGTGAATTCTTTATAGTGAAATAGGATGAAACATAACCAGTGTGAATGAATAATCTGAAATAAAATGAAAATTAGCAAAAAGAAGTTCAGAAAGGCAAGAAAAGCATGGCAAAATTAAAGATCATTAAATTTTAAATACACTTTAACAAACTGAGTGTAGTTGATATATACTCTTGTTCATGTAATATTCATGTTTGCTAATGTTTACCTTGCTCATAATAACAAGGAAAACAATAAAATAAGGAGTCTACATGAAGAATTAGTGCTATGTCCAAAGGTCTTTTTTAAACAAAAATCACTAATAAGGCCTCATTTCTTGAGAATATTGAAAATAGAGTCAACAAAAGTGACTCCAGAATTGACAAATGATCAAAGGCTATGAACTAGAAGTTTTCAAAAGAAATCAAAGCTATTAAAATGCTCTAAATCACTATTGATTAATGAAATACATATTAAAAACAACTGTGAGGTATTACTTCATACCGGGCAAATTGCCTAATATGACCAAAAACAAAATGAGAAATATTAGAGATTATGTGGGAAAACTAGTACAGTAATGAATTTTTAGTGCAGTTCTAGTCTGATAAAACCTTGGATCCAGCAGTACTACTTCTAGGCCTCTATCCCAAAGAGATCAACAAAAAGGGAAAAGGACTCATCTATACAAAAATATTTAATACCCAAGAACTGGAAATTGAGAGCATCCCCAACAAGTGGGGAATGGTTGAGCAGCTTGTGATATATGATTATAATGTAATATTCTTGAGCTAGAAGAAATGACAAGCAGGACAATTCCAGAAAATACTGAAAAGACTTACATGAACTGATAAAAAGTGTTAGTAAGCAGAACCAGGATAATGTTCCACACAGGAACAGGAACACTGTATGATGAAGAGCTGTGAATGACTTGGCTATTGTCACAATGATCAAAGACAATCCCCGAGACTTTGGGATAAAAAAAATGCGCACATCCATGAGGAAGAACTCATGTTGCTTGAATAATTCCCAATTTTTCTTTCTTCTTTTTCGTCTTCTTGCACAACGTGACTCCTATGGAAATGTTTTACATGACTGAACATGTGTAATCTCTATCATCATGTTTATTGTCTCAGGAAGGGCAGATGGAAGGGATAGAATTTGGAATTTAAGACAAAAAACCCAGTAACAAATGCTTAAAATTTTTTGTGATTACAGAGAAAATGAAATTTTTTTAAATGGTGACTGGATGTTCCTTTATGTGATATGCTGTAGAGGGAATTCTAGTACAGGTTGTACTAGATTATTTATAATGTAGTAATTAATACTGTGCCCTGGAAAGTCTATTCCAGTTCTGGTATTGTTATTCTAAAAGGCCAGGAAAACTTATGACTTTACCAAAATCACAAGGTTAATAGCATATGTAACCAGAATGGTCTTTATTTTCTTTGAATGACTCAGCTTACCTCATTGAGCCTCTGGACACTGTGGCTTGCTCTTCCGGGGAAGGAAGCCCAAAGAGCACTCCAGGAAGCAGACAACTTCCTGTGTGATGAGTCATGGGGCTGGCTGAGGGGAGGTGTTAGCTCCAGAACCTGGTCTACGCTAGGGGGAGGGGCCAAGTCAAGAACCAATCGGCCCTGGTCATTCAGGCAGTGCTTGATGATGTCAAAAACCCTATAAGAGGGGAGAGGACAGCTTGAAGCTCTCACTTTCCTTTTCCAGTTGGTGTGGGAGCAGTGGCAAGCAAGTGTGACTCTGGGCCAGCCCTTGCTCTCAGGCCGAGCCCAGATGTTGGTAACTATGAATTGTATTGGGTCTGTCTGTTGATATTTGTAATTTGTTTGTATTTTGGTTTTGAGGTTCGGGGTGCTGGTTTGTTTTTTCCCCCGAACTAAATGAATGTTTTGAACCTCAGGGTGCTGGTTTTTTCCCCTGAAGTAAGTCAATGAATCTGTATTTGGTCTGTCTCTTGATGCTTGTCTGTATGCTCCCCTGAACTAACTGAATGCTAACTGAATGCTGGCCTTTTCCCCTGAACTAAATGAATGTTGTCTGTATGCTAACTGAATGCTGGATTAAAGTAAGCTGGTCAACCCCTTCACCGTGCTTTCCTTGTTTAAGCAGATAAAAAGAACCTGTGCTTTCCCGGCAGCCCCCTGGGTGCCGGCTGTGGGGGAGGGATCTTATGCCCCCACCGAAGCTGCTAGCTGGGTTGTTAAAACATATGGCATAGTCTTGGTCAGGATCTGGCTTTAACAAGAGAGCATGGCGTTTTGGGGTGCTGGGTTGGTTGAATGTTTCCCTGTTTTTGGACTGCTCTTTGTACTTGAGGTGGCTATGGTTCTGTGGAGCCTCAGGAGCAAGGAAAACAGGCGGGTACTTTGCAGCCTTAGGAGCAAGGAAGGCCTAAAGGAAAACAGGCGAGTGGAAGTGCAAGGTGAGGTTTCCCAGGGGCTCAGAGCAGGAGATAATCCCTTCCTCCCAGGGCTTAAGCTGATAAGCCTGGCCCCGGAGGACTGTGCTGAAAGGGCCAATTTCTTGAGATTATATTGTACATGGAGTTTTGAAACAGGAGCAAAAGGGTCTTGCTCCATTGATAGAATAAAGTTGGGAGCTAAGGTATGGGTAAAATGGAAGCCAGATGAAGTCATACTCGAGGGAAGGTGGCCTCATGTGGTTAACAGAGGAAAGCTTGTACATCTGGGGAAAGGCTGGGAGGACAATCCTAGTCTCCATCTAGGGTGGGATCCTCTTGGCTTCCTCAGTGAGTTCCTTTTGAAAAGAAACATTTCCCACCTGAGTTTGGCTTCTGATATTGGATCTTTGCATAACTGAAATCTCAACCAAACTGGAGATGATTTCATTTGAAGGATAATAGCCCATATTTGCCTACTTTTTTTTTGTTTGTTTTTTGTTGTTGTTGTTCTTTGAGATGATTTTATTTAAAGGATGATAGCCCATACTTGCCTACTCTTTTTGTTCTTTATTTTGGTTAACTTTGTTGCTAGTTCTGTCTCCTTTAGGCTTAAGTACCCTGAACTTTTCAGTGACTGTCTAAGCATGTAGCATCTTGCAATTCCTGCCAGCTCGCTGAAAGAACTGACCTCTGGAATGGGACGCTTTGGGGCAGGCACAGCTCTACGTCCAATTTCAGCATGAAGAAGCTATGGAAAATGAGACCTTCACCCCTTACCCCAAGATTTTGAGCCCCAATTGTTTGAGGGGGGGAATGATGATAATGTTCTGAGTACTTATTTTGTGTTATCCTTGCTATATTGTTATGATGTTATTGATCCTATGTAATGGATACAAAGATCTAGGGGTGGACATTTGAATTATTAATAATTATTTTGGGGATGATTGATTGAAGAGATTATCTTGCTGGGATCTAGGGGTGGATCACATTTGAATCGTAAACCAATGTTTGGGAATGTCACTGAATGATATGTTTTGCTTTACTGTGAATGATATGGTTTAGTTTCCTGCGTAATTGGATCACAATGTTCTAGGATATATAATTTAATTTAAATTATGATTGGATTGTGCATCCTAGAACATTGTGAGGGGTGGAGTGTAACCAGAATGGCCTTTGTTTTCTTTGAATGACTCAGCTTACCTCATTGAGCCTCTGGACACTGTGGCTTGCTCTTCCGGGGAAGGAAGCCCAAAGAGCATTCCAGGAAGCAGACAACTTCCTGTGTGATGAGTCATGGGGCTGGCTGAGGGGAGGTGTTAGCTCCAGAACCTGGTCTACGCTAGGGGGAGGGGCCAAGTCAAGAACCAATCGGCCCTGGTCATTCAGGCAGTGCTTGATGATGTCAAAAACCCTATAAGAGGGGAGAGGACAGCTTGAAGCTCTCACTTTCCTCTTCCGGTTGGTGTTGGAAGCAGCGGCAAGCAAATGTGACTCTGGGCCAGCCCTTGCTCTCAGGCCGAGCCCAGATGTTGGTAACTATGAATTGTATTGGGTCTGTCTGTTGATATTTGTAATTTGTTTGTATTTTGGTTTTGAGGTTTGGGGTGCTGGTTTGTTTTTTCCCCCAAACTAAATGAATGTTTTGAACCTCAGGGTGCTGGTTTTTTCCCCTGAAGTAAGTCAATGAATCTGTATTTGGTCTGTCTCTTGATGCTTGTCTGTATGCTCCCCTGAGCTAACTGAATGCTAACTGAATGCTGGCCTTTTCCCCTGAACTAAATGAATGTTGTCTGTATGCTAAGTGAATGCTGGAATAAAGTAAGCTGGTCAACCCCTTCACCGTGCTTTCCTTGTTTAAGCAGATAAAAAGAACCTGTGCTTTCCCGGCAGCTTCCTGGGTGCCGGCTGTGGGGGAGGGATCTTACGCCCCCACCGAAGCTGCTAGCTGGGAAAAGAAAAGAAAATTGACCCAAAATTCAATTCATTATCAAATATTCAATGAGGAGAGGCCAAATTTTGAATTTCACATATCAAATTTTAAAGGAGAAAAGGCAGAGGTAGTGTGAATTCCTGTTCCAGAGTTGGTAACAAGTACCTATACTGCTGACAGAGAAATGTCTTTTCAAAGACTGCAGGGGCAAGCCCATGTAATGATATTATATAATTCATTAATCTATTATAACAATAATAGCACAGTACAGTGGACTCATTACCAAGCCATTCGAAAAAAGAAAACTAATTTTATAAACTAAATTAGGGTATGAGGGACATCTGGTATCACACTTTTAAAAATTCTCCAGTAAAATGTACCTCAACCTTACTGGTTACATCCGGCAATGCAATTCCCTCTCCTGAAATCAACTAAAATTCCTGTTATCCAGTCTCAGCATGCACTGGGCCTTAGCAGAATTCTACAACAGTTCCGTATACTTCAGAGGACTCCATGTAGAAACCTGCAGCAAATACCTTGAGAATGATTCCTGGCACAACATAGCTACCACAAAAGTTAACCCATACTCACCCTTCCTTCCCTGTCCTTCTTTGCTGAGATAGGTGGCTATGATTACAAAATTCTCTATACATATTTTTTCAATGTGTTGAGTTTTCTTGAATTGGTTTTCTATTGTATTAGGAGGGCAGAGTTTATAATCTCAAAGAGGATCATAAACATGTCTGAAAGGTTCGGAACTGCCGGATATAAGAAACTCTCAAAGTAGAAGGCAGAAGAATCAAAACATATATTTAGGCTCCACAGTAACCAACCCATGAACCAGCAACCCCATTTTGATATATTGATCAAAAGCTTCCAGGCCCAATAAGTACGCCTTGAAAGAGTAACCAGGAGGCTACAGAGAAGCATGATTGCGTAAAGCAAAATCATGCTTCCCCCTCTATGGTAAAAAGATTACCCACTGGCCTGAAGTCCTTGTTCAGCTTCCTCCCGTAGGTCAGCTCTGCTACTGGCAGCTCCTGCTTCAGCTGTAGCTGTGGCTGTAGCTGTGGCTGTAGCTGTGGCTGTGGCTATAGCTATATCAGCCTCTGGCTCCCACAGGAGCTGCTTTTAACCATCCAGCTTCTGCGAGGGGGGGGGGGGTGGTGGTTCTTTCAATCTGCTTAAGCAAGGTGAAGGGCTTGACCAGGAAAGCACAGGTTCTTTCCATCAGCTTAAGCAAGGTGAAGGGGTTGACTGGGAAAGCACAGGTTCTTTCCATCAGCTTAAGCAAGGGAAGCAAGGTGAAGGGCTTACTCCAAGCTTACTCCAGTCCAACATACAAACAGTATTCAGTTCAGGGGAAAAAGCCAAACTAGTCAAGGGCCCTTGTTGACTAAGTGCTAAGGAGCCCATTTTTGGTTGCCAACACATCTATCCTCTCTTTCTTCTGCTTTAGTACAAGTGAGGAAGGAGGAGGTAGTTTTGGAGAGATATATTTTACAATACAGGTAAATAACAGATAATAATTGTATACCGTATAATTGTAGATACAAGGGGTATACAAGGAATTTGTTGGTACAGAAAAACTCAACTTACAAGAGTGGAATATTTAAACAAAGTGCTACAGAATATTGACTTCAAATAAAGCAATATTAATTAATGCCAAGGAAAACTAGATCTTTTTGAATGTGGATGGAAAAAAGTGCATCTCTATTTCAATACAATTTTTACCTTTGAAATACTACATATTTTATATTATAAATTAAAAAAGATTATTTGGAGAAAGTATCTATAGGCTTTAACAGAATGTCAAAGGCTCCATGATACTAAAAGTTAATAACTCCTACTTTAGATGGTAAAGATTCAGCAAATTCTGCTTTTCAAAGATGACATTATATTGCATCAATTGTTAGTGTACTACCTGGCTTACGAGAATTCCAAAACAATTAAAATAGGAATGATTTACGAGCAACACTAAAACACAAAGTAGATTGAAACAATGCATGAGGTCCATCACAACATGCAACTGGATGGACACATTAGCATTAGGAAGACTCATTTTAATGAATTCAAATCCAGCCTCATACATTTACTAGCTATGTGACCCTGGTGGCACAGTGGATAAAGTACAAGGCCTGGAGTCAAGAATATTCATCTTTGCAAATTCAAATCTAGCCTTAGACATGTAGTATTTCTGTGACCCTGGCAAATTTGCCTTCTCTTGTTTGTTTCCTTATATGTAAAATGAGTTGGAGAACTAAATGGGAAACCACTCCAGCAACTTTGAAAAGAAAACCCTAATTGGGGTCTAAAGAGTTGGACATGACTGAAGAATAACTAAACAACAAAAGAACAGGAGGAATGCTTCCAGCTCACTAAGTTTATATTCTTTGCAGGATTTATGGGGGGAGAGAAATGTGCTTGCATTATATTGCTATAAAACTTAAAACTTGTACAAGACCTACACAGTATTTGAGTTTTAGAAGGGCTACTGAACAATGGATTTAGAAACAGAAGTTCTGCAGTTAAAGTGAACTCTGCAAGAGATTTAACCTTTAAAAAATTCCCTTTTATTATCATATTGATACATATTTTCAGACTTAACCTTTTCAGGCCTTTAAGTCTACTCATCTGTAAAATGGGAATAATAGATGCCGTATCTACTTTACAGAATGGCTATAAGGATTAAATGTGGTAACCTAAATCGAGTGCTAAGTAAGGTCAGGTATTGGTACTGCTATCTGCAAGAATTGAAGGACCATCACTGACTGGCAAAATAATAGCTCCACCAAGAATGAACAAAAATATACTTGATGATTGTTTGAACAATCTGGCTGGCAGCTTCTGTGGGGATATAAGATTCACCCACAGCCAGCACCCAGAAAGCTGCCAACAGCACAGGTTCTTCTGATCTGCTTAATTAAGGAAAGCAAGGTGAAGTGGTTGACAAGCTTACTTTTAATTCAGCATTCAAATATCATTCAGTTAGTTCAGGGGAAAAAGCCAGCACCCTGAACTTCAAAACAAAATGCAAACAAATTACAAACATCAACAGACATACTTTGTCTGATTCAAATCCCAACACCTAGTCACCAGAGTTCAACAAAGTTTCAGCATCCGGGTTTACAAGCTGGAGGGCTCCTTAGCTACAGCTGCCCGGGAGTCTCCTCATCAACACCATCTCCAGAGCCCCGCACAAATGGCTCTGTCCTCCCTTCTTATAGGGCTTCAGACATCATCAAACATCATCTGAATCACCAGAGCTCAGGCTCTGGAGATTGGTTCTTGAGTTGGCCCCTCCCCTTAGGACCTTGGGAGGTTCACATTCACATGGATCACTTTAACACCTAATGGAGTTTGGGCCCAGGGCTTAGCACCTAGTAAAGCTCACTTAGATAAATTGAGTCACTCAAAGAAAACAAAGGCCATTCTGGTTACACTCCACCACTTGTTCTAGGATGCGTAATCTAATCAGCCATGTATCCTAGAACATATATTGTGATCCAATTACAAAGGAAACTAAAACATATCATTCAGTGACATTCCCAAATATTGGTTTACAATTCAAATGTGACCCACCCCTAGGTCCCAGCAAGAAAATTTCTTCAATCAATCATTCCCAAAATAATTGTTAACTATTCAAATGTCCACCCCTAGGTCAAAGCAAGTTAATCTCTTAAGCTCATAAAGTGTCCAAATAAAGTGCTTCTTCAGCAGCACACTGCCATCCCAGGCTTTTTCCCAGTACCCTGAGGCATGGGCATGCTTTAGTTAGTAAAGTCCTAAAGCAAACAGACAAACAAAGAGAGTTCTCTTGGGGATATCTCCACCCCAAACTGCCATTGCAGGCTTCCACGTGGCACCCAAAGTCCCAATTTCAGAGAAAGAGTCCAAGGTTCTTTTAGCGTCTGTTCTCCCCATTAAGTTCCGGTCCCCGGTTCCAAGTCCCGAGGGTCCACTGGGCAATAAAGTCAACAGGATGGGGTCCCTGGGGGTCCAAGGCACTTCCCCCACCCCAACAAAAACAAATCCGTGCCTCCCTCCTGGATCCCAAGCAGCCCAAGCTGAAGGGACCAAAAAGGCAGACTCAGTGCCTTGCTGCAAAGGTTCCATCTTGCCCCAGGGTTGGACTTCAGGCTCCTGGGTTCCAACTCCAGCTGGTCTCACCTGGCTTCTTCTGGAATCCCGATGTAGGTGGTTCCCCATCTTTGTGCTCACCTCACCAAAATCAGCTGGAAAGCAGCTCACTGCTCTCACCTTTCCAAAGTTCTCATGCAGGCAGTCTCTTGGATCAATATTTTGGCAGCCGCTGTCTGCTTCTTCTTTCTCCTCACCAGCCCCTCCTGCCAAATCTGTAGGAAGGCCATTTTCCAAGTCTCCAAGGCCATTCTCCACTCCTGTTTCAAAACTCCATATACAATTTAATCTCAAGACTTTCACCCTTTCAGCACAGTCCTCCAGGGCCAGGCTTATCAGCTTAAGCCCTGGGAAGAAGGGAGATATCCTGCTCTGGGCCCCTGGGAAATCACGCCCAGCACTTCCACCGGCCTGTTTTCCTTCAGGACTTTGTTGCTCCTGAGGCTGCACAGAACCATAGCCACTCCAAGTACAAAGAGCAATCCAAAAACTGGGAAACATTCAACCAACCCAGTACCCCAACACACCATGCTTCCTTGTTAAAGCCAGATCCTGCCGACTATGCCATATGTTTCAACAATCCGGCTAGCAGCTTCTGTGGGGGTATAAGATTCACCCACAGCCAGCACCCAGAAAGCTGCCAACGGCACAGGTTCTTCTGATCTGCTTAATTAAGGAAAGCAAGGTGAAGGGGTTGACAAGCTTACTTTTAATTCAGCATTCAAATATCATTCAGTTAGTTCAGGGGAAAAAGCCAGCACCCTGAACTTCAAAACAAAATGCAAACATATTACAAACATCAACAGACATACTTTGTCTGATTCAAATCCCAACACCTAGTCACCAGAGTTCAACAAAGTTTCAGCATCCGGGTTTACAAGCTGGAGGGCTCCTTAGCTACAGCTGCCCGGAGTCTCTGCATCAACACCATCTCCAGAGCCCCACACAAATGGCTCTGTCCTCCCTTCTTATAGGGCTTCAGACATCATCAAACATCATCTGAATCACCAGAGCTCAGGCTCTGGAGATTGGTTCTTGAGTTGGCCCTTCCCCTTAGGACCCTGGGAGGTTCACATCCACACGGATTACGTTAACACCTAATGGGGTTTGGGCCTGGGGCTTAGCACCTAGTAAAGCTCACTGAGATAAATTGAGTCACTCAAAGAAAACAAAGGCCATTCTGGTTACAATGATATATCCCAATAGTCAGCAAAGCATACAGTTCAGGTACTTGATTAGGAATTGCTGATTCTGGCTAATGAACTGCTATTAATATTAAAACATAAGTTTTATAATACTGACAATCAGTTACTTTACCATCAAAATAACATGCATGTCCGTTATTTGAAGAAAGCTGCCTATTTTCACAACCTCTGATTTTTCTTCATAAAAGCAATCACTTCAATTTGAGATGTTATAGTAGTTACAGAAATAAAAATTGGCTTAACAAAAATCAAAATGTAAATAGTTTAAGTTGAGTAAGCAAAATTGTTTGTTAATCAAGACTGTAATAGTTAAAAAAACAATACTGGGTCCCTTTGGCCTCTTACTCCCTGTACTAAGATAAGTCTTTCATAACCACCAAAATGAGCTCTTTATCTGAGACCAGAACCTCCTATTTCCTTATGAGTTCTAGTTTTGATTTATGTTCTACTTTAAGACAGAATAAGGTAGTGGCCAGGGCTGACCATGGAGCCAGACAGACTAGTTTCAAGTCGCACTTCTTACACACAAACCAGCTGTGTGACTTAGCAAATCATCCAACCCTCTCACTTCTCCTAGCAACTCTCATGCCTAGAAATTGCAACTGGCATTAGTATAAAGTTTCCTCACCTGGGAATTCCCTATACAAAATGCAATCACAAGACTAGAAAATGCTATAGAATAAAAACAAATGGGGAAAATCTTGTATTACATAGATTATTTCAGTTCATTATAGAGAGCAAAAGGCAAATAAATATGAATTTTTGAAATGACAACAATGGGAAACTTTTAAATGCAATAAATTTTGATTCCTTTATTACCAGAAACACACATAAAGATTTCAGTTATGTTTTATCTAAAATATACACAATACATGTCTTACTCTCCACTAGTTTTTTTAATCTAATAACCTATTTGAATATATATATACATATATATACACATATATATACATATATACATATATATATAATTCAAGAGGACTTTAATACATATATTTCTCAAGGGGTCACTTAAATTCAAGAACTTCTGTAAGAGTCAAAGCAGTGCATGCCACTTTTTGAAAAGACAATAACTTTATATGAGACTTAGAGCTCTTTTAAAAAACTATCAGAAAGCATAGTTCACTTTACTGAATAAACCAATGCATGATGAAACGAAAACATTAAAAGCTGCCGAAAGCTTAATCAAGTCTTGGGTTGCTAGCAAATTACTTAAGCTGTTCTTCAAGTAAAAATGAAAGCAATGTGATTTGAACAGAGAAGATTGATGCTTAAAACAGACAAAAAATCACAATAGCCACAGATAACCTCATACAGAGGAAGGGAAGCTATATTCAAAAAATATTAACTAATGACCAAAAAACACCTTTTGAATATCATTCAATCAGTAGATGGTCTTCAACTGAAAAACTTTGACCACTCTTAAATATATATCACATTTCAGAGTATTCATTTGAGTTTAATTAAACAAAAGTTGTCCAAAACCACCCTGTTTTCTAATATGCTTTTCTTTACTAAAGACTTAAAAAGTGGTGCAACATTACAGTAAGCACATAAAATTCAAAAGAACAAGTGGTAGTGAAATCTCTAAGAAGAAAAGAAAACATCCTGCAAAACAGTATTTACATTAAACATGTCAACTAAAGGTCTTAAATAGACAAAAAAAAAGATCTGTAAGAATAACTATTATACATATGTGCAGCTAGGTGGAATTGTGGATAGAACACTGGCCATAGACTCAGACTTAAAGTCAAATTCATTCTTAGATATTGTGTGACCCAGGTCAAATCACTTAACACTGTTTACCTGAGTTCCTCAACAGTACAATGAGCTGGAGGAGGAAATGGGAAAACACCCCAATTATTTTTCTTTGCCAAGAAACCCCTAAGGAGTCTGACTGAACAGAAACAACCTAAGAAGCTGTGTGACCTTGTGCAAATCTCTTAAACTCCTATTCTTCAGTTTCCTTAACTATATTGAAGATGGAGATTTTCCTAGCACCTACATCCCAGGAGTGTTGTAATGATCAAATGTGATAACATTCATAAAACGCCTATATACTATGCTTACAAAAAGGAAAAACAGACAAAAACATCAACGGAAAAATCTGTTACTAATAAACATAAAAATATATTCCAATTTTTTAATAATTAAAATAAAAATCATGCTAAAACCCACACAAAAAAGCAAAAGGAACTTAAATTTTTCAGTTTGGGGAAGTTGTAGGCAAATAGCCACTGTACATTTTTGGTGGACTGGAGAACAATTTCCTATAAGAGGAATTTTTTAAATACAGTGATAATGCTGTGGATGAACCTCACTGGCTACCACCGCTTAAGAAAGATAACAATCATCTCTCAATTGAGCAAATCCAGAGCCAAGACTTTATTTTTAAAAGTTAACATAAAATTAAATTTTTTGTAGTGAGTTGTCTTAAATAAAAAGCTGAAAACAAACTATCCAACAATGTGGGAATAAATTTAAAAACTACAGTATAAGAGAATGAAGATGCCTAGAGCTGTCAATTCATTGGAAATGGGCCTTGTTGGTGCAGATAATTCTTCCAGAAGGAAATAACAAAGTAGTGCAGTATCTTTTGCCAGGAATATCCAAAATTTCACTTGACCAAAGAGTTGGAGACCAAAGTGAAAAAAACACACAAGATCTCACTGATGTCAATTGCTTCATCGATACTGGGAACCATATAAATGATAGTACTAGAAAACTTTCAAACCCTGAAAGAAAGCATTAAGTCTGTTGCTATTTGAGACCCAAAGTGAATGGGAGGTGGGTGTGTAAGCCAAATGTAATTTTTTTGCCTCTTCTAAATTTCTAGGCATATCTAAAGCTATTTTTGTCCTATATTGTTATTAGTTAACATGGCTGCCTTGGTAGTTATTTTTGGGCAGTTTTGACACCCTGTCCTTCTCTCTGTGAAGCCTTCTGTTACATTTGCAAGATTTAAGAGGGAAAAAAAAAATCTCACCAGAACTTGTTCAGATAGCTTTCCTTCCCTGCCAGAAGCCATATTTAAATATTTCCATATTTAAAGACATGGTCCAGAAATCCAAATTGCAATCTTAGGCACCAACTTCATAATCACAAATTGTTTACTTCCCAAGACAGCTTGACATTTAAGTTCATTGGGGGGGAGTATGAGAAATAAAAGTTAAAACTAAAAAACTCATGGGATGATATTCTCCAATAAAAAAATACTATACAGTCTCTCTGTGTAGTCTACTAGTATATTGATATAAAATCTGGTAAATATAGCTTATAAATGTTTTTGTGCAGATACTGTCATACGATTGCACCTCCCCTGAAGAAAGATCTATATACTAAAATTCAAACATATAAATCTGATAAAGTAGTAATAATTTACATCAAATAGCATTCATCACAAATTTTGTTTCCCTGATATATTATTTAATTCACAAAATACAAATTCCATACAACTTTTCAGGAATAGCAAGGCACAGAACACATATACATATGCCTCATGAAGATTAAATCTATTTTACCTATCAGCATTCTATACTTTTACAACAGGTAAGGGGTTTTAAACAGGTAAGTAAAAAATACCATCATTGACCTTATACAGTTTACATCCTAAGACTAATCAATAAGTGTTTACTAAGTCCAACAATGTACTACTCGCTGTGGAAAGCAGTGGGAAGATGAGCAAAAGACAGTTCCTGACCTCAAGGATTTCATGGTATGAGCCACAACTAGGTGGCTCAGTGAATAGAGCACCAGTAGAGCATCAGCAGGCCCTCAGTTCAAATCTGGTCTCAGACTTTTGCTACCTGTGTGACCTTTGGCAAAAAAGCATCTAAAGGAGGAGATAACATGCAAACAACCATATATCTATATCGGACAAATAGGAAGTAATCCAGAGGGAAGGAAGTAGAGGGGCTAAGGGAGGATTCCCGCATAAGAGTAGACAGGTGGCACAGTGGAGTGCAAGGTATGGAGACAGGAAAGCATGAATTTTCAAATCTGTCCACAGATAGCTTGCGGAAATGAAGTAAGTTTCTTAACCCTGTTTACCTCAGTTTACTCATCTGTTAAATGATTGAGAAGGAAATGGCAAAATCATTCCACTTTCTCTGCCAAGAAAACACTAAATGGGGTCACAAAAACAATAACAAAGAAAGGCTCCCTGTATGAGGCAGACTTATAGTTGGGGCATTGAAGTTAAGAGGTGGAAATGAAAAGAGAGAATATTATAGGCAAGGCCCATGAAAATGTCCAAAGTGAAGATACGAAGTTGTTTCAACAATCTGGCTAGCAGCTGCTGTGGGGGGTGTAAAACCAATAACAACCAACTCACAGAATGCTGCAAGCCCAGGTTCTTTTGATCTACTTTACCAAGGAAAGCAACGTCAAGGGGTTAACAATCTCAATTTAATCGAGCATACAAATATCATTCACTTAGTTCAGGGGAAAAAGCCAGCACCCTGAACTTCAGAGCAAATACAGATTACAAACATCAACAGACCAAACACAATTCATATTTACCAAGAAAACCATCAACATCTGAGTTCAGCTGGAAGGCCCTTACAGCAGGCTGCCCAGACTCAGGACTGAGAGCCTTAAGCAAATAGATGTTCTCACTTTTCACACAGTTTCAGACCTCATCTGAGCAACCAGAACTTGGGCTCCTATGTTTGGCTCTGGTGTTGGCAACTCCCTTCAATGGCCCTACCTGGTGCCCCACCTTAGTTACCAGTTCACACCCACATTGGCTTAGCACCTAATAGGGGTTTGAGTCTGGGGCTTAGCACCTAGTTAAGATTCAATCAAAGACAATTTATCATTTCAAAACAGTAAAAAAGTCCCAACTTAGTTGATATTGCAGAAATGTCCTAGAAGAACAGCAAGGAGAATGTCCATAGAGGGGTGTAAGTCATAGGAAAACTAAATGAACACATAAGATGTTTGTTAAATACCAAACTGCTAGAATGATAAAATTTACATATGGCATGATTTTTCTTTTTCTGCAAAAAATAGAAACTAATTCTCAGTTGCAGTTGATGCTTCCACTTCTTTAAAGCCAGAAAGTATTAAATATAAATACTTTCTCATTTCTTTTTCCTCAACACCTTTAATTGTTTTATGAGCTTGAGTATTTCAGAAGGAACAGTTATGCAATAATGCATATTCTTGAAAAACACATGATCAACTTAAAAGATGGCAATGAAACATTAACTGTTTATAATTACACATTGGCAAAATATGTTTTAGGGCTTAAAAATACGGATTTGAAACTAATAGCAAACTGTGCCTTCCAAAATTATATTCTAACAGTCATATCCAGAAGCTTCTTAGATCAACTCCCTTGCTCACACACTGTGCAACTGCGTTTTCCCCTTCTATTAGGAAAATTGTGCATAATACAGTAGAGAAGGTAGAAGAAAGAAATTGCTTCAGATACTGGATCACTACTGAAATGCCAACAACTGCATCTCTATTCAATGTGTCATCTCAAACAGTGAAAATTCTGAACTTGATTTCCCAAACACAATGGTTTTGTGGTGTAGTAGCAATTAGATTTGAAGATCTTCCATACCCATTAACAGGCCATGTGACCTGCCTCCATCACAGAAAGCCTAAGTTACATGTAGTGGGAGGAGATTTGGGACAGGAAAAGGAAGTTATGTCACAGGAACTCCTTAGAGAGAAAGATGTTATGGCTGCTAATGGCACCCCTTGTGACTTTTAGAACTGAAAAGGAAACTTAGCTGTACTGTGAGTTCCTTGCTGTTATGATAAAGTGGGCTGAGTGGCTGTGTGGAGCTGAACATTCGGTTATGGGATATGGTTTTCTGATGTCTGAGTAAATATTATGCTTCCTTTAACTTCCTCGTGGAGAATCTGGAAATAATTGGCATATTCATTATTATCCTTGATGTTGTGCTGATTGCCTCACTGTTTCATGTAGCTCTTATCCACTGATTGTTCTGGGACCATCATGATACTTTCAAGTCAGTTATAAAACATGTTTTGAAGGGGGAGAAATTTTCATATTAGAACACCTTATAAGCATCTTAACGGAGAAAAGAGAGCTGTCTGTGCAAAAGACAGGAATCAAAACAAAACTCAAGCTCGTCACAGAAAGGACACAAAAGTTGCTGCTAAGTTTAAATAAGGGAAAAAAATTGAAACTGGAGACCATATGCTTTTTTATGATGACCATTAAATGTCTGTAATAATTTTTCTATTTGCAAAAGCTTTCACCTTGATCTTTCCCCATTAGAGTTAACTCCTTTTTTTAGAGCTATATGCAAAAAGCCAGACTGCATAGGCAGTAAACTATGAAGACTAAGCCTAACTGTACATTGTTTTCTGTACTAATCAAACAGAATTTATGACTGTGGTATAAACTAGGCATACTTGATAAAGAATTACAAAATAACTATCAATACCATTGCTATTACAAGATCAATTTTAATTTTTCTTTTCTAATATCATTGCTCTTACAGTGTCAATTTGGATAATTATCTCTTATATTATATAACAGGGCTGTTCAACATGCTACCACATGTGATTTGTGGCCTACCTACAAACACAGAAATATACATAAATACTTTCCTAAAGAAACCAGAAGTCAGGCAGAGCTCTCCCTAGAATGCCAAATAAAAATACATTTTCTATGAAACAATAGACTGTTTAATAAAAACCTAAGGTTGGACTTCCCTGCTGTATACCATTGGTCATCACTACTACCACAACAGTCATCACACACATAGCCTTAGATGCAATGTCATTAAAAGGTCCCATTTTTCCTCACTATTGGTGGGACCTTCAATAACTTAGTTAACTTAGGAAGAGGGAAGGGTTTGGAGGTAAGAATGCTAAATATTGATTTGGATATGTTGACTGTGATGTATCTAGGAAATATGGAACAGTCTTAGATACCCAAGAGACAGTTGGTTGTGGGAGACTGAGGGTCAGGAGAGAGATAGGCAGGCAGGAGCATAGTATTTTGGTGACTTTCAAAATCTGCCATGAGGTGTGTTTAAGTGAAATCAAACAATTTTATTATGGGACATACTGCCAAAATATAAAGAACAAAAATAGGCTTAAAATGATAGAAATCTATTTTTCTTGTGCCTTAAGGGAGGGGAACAGTTCCGGCATGTCTCCAAGTTGATGGACCATCTTCAAAAGGAAAGAAATTTAAGTATCACTCAGTTAAAACTACTGAGAGGTGCAGACCACACTGACCTCCATCCTGGCTAGAAATCACCCCTGATCCTACCATCTGTGACCTTAAAGAGTGCTCTCAATATTCTTAACAGTTTAAGTTTGTGAACTGGACTTATCTAGGTTTAAATAGCCAATATGTAACAGAAGTATAATTTCTGACTAGTTCTACATTACTCTGAGATCAGCTCTCTATGCATTATGGCATGATAAATTTTCCTCCTCTCTGATATGCACAGTACCTGCATGATCTACAACTACAACTATTACTTTCATCTCTTTGGCCCTCAGGTTCAATATTTGTAATGGGGGATTTGTCTAGATAACTAGCTATTATACAAGTATACTATAGAAGCCTCCAAACCATACAGCAGTGACAAAATATCTCTGAATTAAATGAAAAAAATTGGGGACAGCATCCCCAGTTAGTGTTTGTCATAATAAAATTAGAAAGCCTTCCAGATTAATTTTGAGTCTATGTTACAAATTGCATGTTAATTCATTTACATTTCAAGTCCCTATTGAAGAGTCTGACTGATAGCAGCCTCAATCAGCAATATCAACTACCATGTCATCAGAAAGACTGAAAGGAAATGAGGCATCTCAAAACCTAAAACCAAGAGACTACTTTAAAAAATTAAGCTCAATGATTTAACCAACCTTGTTGTCTCCTTCCTCCTTGATTTACAACAGATTAAAAGTACAGAAGTAGGGCACAAGTACAAAAAAAAAAAATCAAACATTGAGAATTACCTATCTATCATGAAGTTAAAAGATAGCAGAGGCAGCAGAATCATCTCCAGGAGATGATTCTTCTTAGGAAAGTGTTTTGTGAACTACAAAGCTTTTGTATATAAGTTTGTCCTCCACAGAAAGAAACATCTGGGAGTCATGTGATAGAAAAAGAGTAATACAGGGAAAGAAGGAACAATCCTCAGAAAGGCAGAAAAACTAGTTTCACCTGTATCTGTACTCAAAAGTAGGGGCAAGGGTAAGGTAGACCAGAAATATGCATACCTAATAGCTTCATGCATAATACCTGACACATCCCCCATAAAATGAAAGCCTCATTATTTGTATATGAGTCACATGACTCGGAGGGAAATCATGTCGTGGAGGAATATATAATGGCAATATAGGTGACACTGTAGCCTGGAAGAGCTGGGACCAATCTCAGCTCTGAAGGGATGGACCAGGAATGATTAACCTCATAAAACCTTGATGTGGTTCTGTATCTTTGACCCTGTGCATTCCAACACTGGTGGCCGAGTTTGAGAGTTGCTAAAAAATTTTATTTATGGACATTTAAAACAGCATTATACAAATTTGAGCTAATACCTTTGATCTAAAACACATTAATCATTTCCAGGAGGGAAAAATGCAAAAATCAGAGACATTTTAATGTAGGGGCAAGAAAATATTCATTCCTCTCATGTCTTCTGTATCACTCATTCAATAAGAGCATCAGAAGTGATATACAGAATGACACTGATACAACAATTGAACATGAAATTGGGTTAGGCATATTGTCCTCTAAAAGGTAGGGCAAGGGAATACATTTTTAACAGATTCCATTACCTATTTTTTAAAGTTTTGGGGCTTAAAAGTATAAGATACAACAATCAGAAAAATTTACTTTTTGGAGATAACTCATTCTCTCATAAGGTAGATGTTATATTTCCACTGATAAGTAGGTCTGTACTGGAAAGATTTACATAAACTGATCAATACAAAGTGAACAGAACCAGGATAACATGGTACATAATTATAGCAATATTTTATGAAAAATATTAAATAACTTCACTATTCTTAACTACACAACTAATACAGACCAATCAGTTCATGGATAAAAAATGCATAAATCCTTTTCCTATCTTTATAAGGTAAGGAAGAAAGTCAGGCACATTTGTTCTTCCTTTAAATTTTGCAAAACATTGGACAAAGGCCTTTTAAATAAAACAGCAATTCCTTATGAAGACCAACCTATGCATTATGATGACAGGTATGATACAAATATAACAGGATGTATCTATCACTTACTTACATAGCTCACCAAATCACTTACATAGCTTTATATCATCTTGTATGTCTAGTTCTAGTTAGTGTCACTTACTCAAAACTAGGTATGAGTAAAAAGGGGGAAAAAAAGAAAATCAATACAGAAAATGTTGACAAGTGAACCAAATGATGATGAAAGATCCTATTAGCAAATATCAACACAAACAGCAATACCTTCAGAACTTTGGTCAACAGGTCTGAATTAGTAGGGCAAGTTCATTTTTTTTTTTGCTATTTTGTGCATTTGACAACAGCCCATTAGTATTTTCTCATTTATTTCCAATCAAAGTCCATCATATTGTATCAGAGAGGAAGACAAAAAAGACAGGCTTACTCAAAACCTTCAAGGCAGTAATTAGGCCAAAAATACCAGGTGTAGAGACACAAACACTCCTCGCTTGTGCTTCTGTGCTTAATTCATATATATATGTATACACACACACACACACACACACACACACATCCTGTGCCATTGGCCTTCTGAATTTTTTATTTCATCAGGATATTTGCCCTTTTTTAAACACTAAATATTAGGATTGTTTCCTTTTCTGCTACTTAACAGTCTCCCTATAATCTTAACATTTCCTTCCACATCTCCTAAATCTCTCAGACTGTAACAAGTGGAAACACAAAATGTATTCTTCTATGTCTCAACAGTGCTTGCCTGTTTTAAGTATCAACACCAAGTCAAAAATATGGTGCGAGCATACAGACACAGATATTCACACAGACACACATGCAGAAATGCATGCAGACATGTGTAAACACATACATCATATTGGGTTTGTGCATTTGGACTGCCTTCATTTCTTTGATATATAGTACAAACTGGTGGAAGTATCTTCCATGAAATTTAGTAACATAGTACATCATAAACTCTCACTCGAACAAAAAATTGACTTTGTACCTTCACAGAATTTTTCTCTCAGGGACACCAAAGGGTAACATAAAAACTTTCAGGTTATCTTTTAAATTTAAATATTTTAAACCTATTGCTGTCTTGAGAAGGGGGGAGAGAATGGAAGGAGAAAACTTTGGAACACATAATCTAATAAAAAGCACAATCTTATAAAAATGTATGTATAAAAGTATCTTTTCATGTAACGGAAAACAATAAAACACTATTTACATAGAATAAAATGTCAAAAACTAGAGTGAGCTCCGTACCCAAGTCCCTCCAAAAACCTATAAAAATGGCTCTGAACCAATTCTAGAACGGCAGAACCCACAGAACAGCAGAGGGAAGCAGGGCTCCAGCCCAGGACAGCCCGGATGGTCTCTGGGTGAGCTCTATTCCACACGGAGCTGGGAGCTGGGAGCTGGGAACGGAGTGGAGCAGAGCCCAGCCTGAGCGGCGTGGACGATCCAGACCGGAAGCCGGGCGGAGGGGGCCCTAGCGCCCTGAATATGTGAGCTGCGGCAGTTACCAGACCCCTCGACCCACAAACACCAAAGACTGCGGAGAAGGTTAGTGGGAAAAGCTGCGGGAGTGGAAGGAGTTCGCGGTTCGGCTTCCAGCCCTGGGGGCAGCGGAGGTGGGGCAGCTACAGCTGTTGTTACTTCCGGCTCCAGGCCCACCTGGTGGGAGGAATTAAGTGGCGGATCGCAGCAGGGGTGCACAGCCTGCCGAAGATCTGAGCCCAGTCTGGACTGGGGGTCCTTGGGGAAGGAGGAGTGCGGCTCTGACAGAGCTGGCACCTCCCCCCAAACGTAGAACATAGAACTCTGTAATCTACAAGCAGTCATACCCCACTGAAAAACTCAAGGGTCAAGTTAGTTAGTTGGGAATATGGCCAGGACGCGAAAACGCGCCCAGATTCAGTCTCAGACTTTGGATTCTTTCTTTGGTGACAAAGAAGACCAAAACATACAGCCTAAAGAAGACAACAAAGTCATAGAGCCTACAACCAAAGCCTCCAAGAAAAACATGAACTGGCCCCAGACCATAGAAGAACTCAAAAAGGATTTGGAAAAGCAAGTTAGAGAAGTAGAGGAAAAATTGGGAAGAGAAATAAGAAGGATGCGAGAAAACCATGAAAAACAAGTCAATGACTTGCTAAAGGAGACCCAAAAAAATACTGAAAAATACACTGAAGAAAACAACACCTTACAAAATAGACTAACTCAATGGCAAAAGAGCTCCAAAAAGCCAATGAGGAGAAGAATTCCTTGAAAGGCAGAATTAGCCAAATGGAAAAGGAGGTCCAAAAGACCACTGAAGAAAATACTACTTTAAAAATTAGATTGGAGCAAGTGGAAGCTAGTGAATTTATGAGAAATCAGGATATTATAAAACAGAACCAGAGGAATGAAAAAATGGAAGACAATGTGAAATATCTCCTTGGAAAAACCACTGACCTGGAAAATAGATCCAGGAGAGATAATTTAAAAATTATTGGACTACCTGAAAGCCATGATCAAAAAAAGAGCCTAGATACCATCTTTCAGGAAATTATCAAGGAGAACTGCCCTGATATTCTAGAGCCACAGGGCAAAATAGAAATTGAAAGAATCCATCGATCGCCTCTGCAAATAGATCCCAAAAAGAAATCTCCTAGGAATATTGTTGCCAAATTCCAGAGCTCCCAGATCAAGGAGAAAATACTACAAGCAGCCAGAAAGAAACAATTTGAGTATTGTGGAAACCCAATCAGAATAACCCAAGATCTGGCAGCTTCTACATTAAGAGATCGAAGGGCTTGGAATGCGATATTCCGGAGGTCAATGGAGCTAGGATTAAAACCTAGAATCACCTACCCAGCAAAACTGAGTATCATGTTCCAAGGCAAAATATGGTTTTTCAATAAAATAGAGGACTTTCAAGCTTTCTCAGTGAAAAGACCAGAACTGAATAGAAAATTTGACTTTCAAACACAAGAATCAAGAGAAGCATGAAAAGGTAAACAAGAAAGAAAAACCGTAAGGGACTTACTAAAGTTGAACTGTTTTGTTTACATTCCTACATGGAAAGATGATGAGTATGATTCATGAGACCTCAGTATTAGGGTAGTTGAAGGGAATATGCATATATATATATATGCATATATATATGTTTAAGTATATATATAAGTGAATGTGTATGTATGTATGTATCTATGTGTATATGTATGTATGTGTATGTATGTGTATATATAGATATGTAAAAGAGAGAGAGCAGACACAGGGTGAGTTGAGGATGAAGGAAAGATATCTAAAAGAAATAAAATGAAATTAAGGGATGAGAGAGTAACATACTGAGAGAGGGAGATAGGGAGAGATAGAATGGGGTGGATTATCTCGCATAAAGGTGGCAAGAGGAAGCAGTTCTTTGGGAGGAGGGGAGAGGGCAGGTGAGGGGGGAATGAGTGAACCTTGCTCTCATTAGATTTGGCCTGAGGGGGAATACCATACATACTCAGTTGGGTATCTTACCCCACAGGAAAGAAGAGGGAGGAAGATAAAAAAAAAATAAAAGGTGGGGGGATGATGGAGTGGAGGACAGATGGGGGTGGAGGTAATCAAAACAAACACTTTGGAAAGGGGACAGGGTCAAGGGAGAAAATTCAATAAAGCGGGATGGGTTGGGAAGGAGCAAAATGTAGTTAGCCTTTCACAACATGAGTATTGTGGAAGGGTTATACATAATAATACATGTGTGGCCTAGGTTGAATTGCTCAACTTCTTAGGGAGGGTGGGTGAAAAATGACCATTAAACCTGGTGTCTCAAGTTTCTCATATATAGAAAAAGCAGGTTAAGTTCATTAAGGTCACACAGCAAAATAACAGAAATCATTACAAATGTGATGTCCTAGTTTTCATCTTCAGTTCAAGGCCAAAACCGTTCTGAAACATATTATATTTTTGATGGTGTGATTGAGTCATTTTTTGGCTCAGAATTATCTTGGGAATCTAACATTTATTCTGTTGCATGACTTTTTCCCTTTTTTCTATTTTTTTGTCTTTCTCCAGCAATTAGCACAATGCCTGCATATAACAGATGTTTAATTAATCTTTACTGATTGAGCATTTTTAATTTTACTTTGTTAATGTACCAATAACTCATGAAGCAAGATATATAAGCATACAACTCTCATTAGCAATTTGATAAACCAAAATCGTACTTTTTCACCAATAAAATTGTTACTTTCTAGAAAACAATTTTTTTCCTCCCAACAATACCCAAAGGTACCATTGAACAGGGTGATCCAAAATGTCATGCATAAACCCCAAATTCTAAAATTGTTTTCTATAATAAGCAAACTATCTAAATATGAATATAGGTAAGGTTTTATAAACAAACCTTTTGAGTTTCTACTTAATATAAATCATTATGAAAATACAAGGAAGGGTGGGTGGAGCCAAGATAGCGAGTAGAAAGCATGGACTTGTGGGAGCTCTCCCACAGGTCCCTCCAAACACCTATAAAAATGGCTCTGAACAAATTCTAGAGCTGCAGAACCCACAAAATAGCAGAGGGAAGCAGGCCTCCCACCCAGGAAAGCCTGGATGGCAGCAGGAAAGGGTCTATCGCACAGAGCTGGAAGCCAAGCAGCAGAGCCCAGCTTGGGCCACTCCAGAACCAACCAGGGCCAGGCAGAACAGGCCACAGTGCCCTGAATCACTGAGCTGCGGCAGTTACCAGACTTCTCAACCCACAAACACCAAAGACAAAGAAGGTTAGTGGGTAGAACTGCTAGAACAGAGTAAAAGGAGGGGGCAGTCGGCCCCAGCCCCAGGGGCCCAGAAGTGGTGCAGCTCTGGGGCTGCTTTGGGTCAGAGGCCCACCAGGTGGGAGGAATTAATCAGCAGATCAGAGCAGGAGTGCAGAGTCTGCTTGGATCTGAGTTGCTGTCCAGATTGGTGGTTCTTGGGGGAGGAGGACCACTGGTGTGGTGGAGCTTGCTGTGTAGAAGTAGCTCTGTAAACAGCAGCACAAGGCCCGTAAAGCTTGGGACAAAGTACTTTCTACAGCAGTCATACCCTGACAAATGCTCAAAGGTCAATTACTTAGCTGGGAACACGACCAGGCAGCGAAAAAGGACTCAAGATTCTATAATCTTTTTTTGATGACAAAGAAGATCAAAACATACAGCCAGAAGAAGTCTGGCTAAGAATCCTAATTTGAGGGAGAAAAACAATACTAGAGACAAATGAAGGAATATATAGGTCTAAATCTTATAACTTTAAATACAAGTAGATTAAATAATTCAACAATTAACTGAGATTGGATAAGAAAATCAAAATCTCACAAGCTGTTCCTTACAAGAAACGCATCTAAAAAAAGACATATTTGCAGACTAAAAATGAAAAGCTAAAGAAAAATATGCACTATGCATGAGGTGAATATAACAATCAGTACGGGCAATCATGCTATCAGACAATGCAAAAACATTCACAAAATATAAAGAGATAAACAGGGAAACTACATTATGATGAAAAGGGCCACAGATAACAAACCAACATCAACATTAAATTTATATGCTCCAAATGACTTAGCATCTAAATTCATAAAAGGAAAATTAACAAAACTACAAAAAATACAGAAATATAATAGCAGATTTCAATGTTACTCTGAGTTTTGGATGAGTCAAATAGAAAATTACACCAAAGAAGTGAAAAGAAATGAAATTGCTGGAGAAACTATACCTAAAAAGATTCATGGAGTCTTCCAAATTGGACTGCAAAAAAAATTAGCACCATATAGCACATTTATAAAAACCGATCATGTATTAGATCACAGAGATATTGCAAACAAATGTAAAAAGGCAGAAATAGTTAAAGACATTCTTTACAGACCACGACACAGAAAAAAGTATATTACAGGAAGCAAAAACAAAAGACAGACCCAAATGGAGATGTAATGAAATCCTAACTACTGAGTTAGTCAAAGAACACATAATACAAAAATTAAGAATTTTACAACACAAAATGATGATAATAAACATCAACATGCTTAGATTTCTGGAATAAAGCTACAATAGTTCTCAATGGAATAATCATATTCCTACAAAAATACATCCACAAAATAGCAAAAAAGATGAATAAACTGAGTGTTTCTTTAGAAACTAAAAAGCTAACAATTAAGTAAACCTAAATTAAGCACAAAGACATGGAAAAATTAGATTAATTGTAAATTTTTTTACATCACAGAAATGACAAAACTAACGTAAGACAGAGAAGCCGATAGGTAAAACTAAGAGTGAAAATTATGTGAAGCATGAGTGAAAGCCCAACACAAGAGTCTGGAGCAGTGTCACTGTATTGGAGAGGTAAGATGTAAGAATCATTGGAAGATAGGAAAAGGCTGCACTTTGAAGGTTTTCAAAAAACAAAGGCTTTTTATACTTAGTCCTAGAAGAGACAGAAAGTCACTGGACTTAAGTGGGAGGTAAGGGTTTGACATGATCATACCTGTACCTTAGGAAGAAAAAGGAGGCAGCTGAGTGAATGACTAAATGAAGTAGAGATATACTTGAGATAGCAAAAGCAATCAGAGAAGACTATTCCAATTCTGCAAGCATGTGATGATGAGAACCAATATCAGGATGTCAACTCCATTAGTAGAAAGTAGATATATTTGAGAGATCTTGGAAAAGCAACAAAAAGACTTAATATAACACTGACTAAGTTGACTGAGTAAGTGAGGAAAAGAGGATGACACTGAGGTTGAAAGAATATAATAAGAGCGTGGAGGTACACTTAGCAGTAATAATGAAGTTTGTAGGGAGGGTTGGGAAGAAAAGACAGTGAGCTGATTTGGACTTGTTGGGTTTGAAATGCCTATGGCACATCTTTTTGGAAATGTCTAATTTCATGGTATAAGATTGTAAATCAGTAAAGAATCTTGGGATGGATAAACAGATCTGAGGATGGGGAGTAGGGGAAACACTTCTTTGAAGGGAAGCACTACAGTTATTAAGGAAGCAAAGTGCCAGGAGGGCTGCTAGATAATAGTTACTATGATCTTGATCTTGGTGATAAATTTGGATTGAGTATAATGATCCTAGAAAGTACACTTACTGAGTGTTAGCAGTATGGAGAGTATCTGAAAGGGTCAAAGATGTGTAAGTATTCTATCTATCTGACCTCCTTAAGTAGAGATTTTGATGATGATTGATGGGTTACTCAAAGGTAGAAAAGCAGTTGGCAAGGAAGTGGAAAAAAAAACCCAAATGATCTGGAAGTGCACACAAGAAGGGCTCCTCCTTAAATGTTAGTCCAGTAGAAGACAGCCACAGGTACCTGTATCTTCATTAATTCTATGCTATAGGTAAGTAAACCTCATTTTGCTAACTGCTAAAAGAAGCCACTAAGGTCTTGTTTCATCTTTGGTCAGACCCCAACTAGCACGGGACAACCCTAATGGGAGTATCCAGGGGAAGATTCAAGAGAAGTACTTAGAAGAGGAAAAGAAAATGAACTTTAAGATAGAAATGGAGTAAATGGATGAGAGAAAAGGATACTACTGAAAAAAAACTTAAGTGGAAAATTTCAAAATATATGGAAAAGCATATAAATGCAATTAAAGCAAGTACACTAATAAAGTTAAGAAGAGCTTTGGTGATAGATCAATTACTGTGGTATTTAAAATCAACTGATTTGGAAGGAGTTGGTGTGGGGAACAGACAGGGCAAAAGACTACAATAAACATGTTATTGTAGAGTGAATGGCAGGCTGATAGTAACAGAAATAAACTTCAGCTATTTTGCAACGAGTTCAGAGTAACAGATGGGAAATAACTCTTGGCCCTAGCCTGAATTTTACCCAACAGTCTAAATAGTGAAAAAATTTTATACATGATTTTGGTTTTTCTTTTCCAATTAGGTCCTTGTGGAAGTTATGGTGGTTGATATAAGGGCTAAATTACTCCATCCAATCAGTTATTCAGCCATATATATGCGCCCAAAATTTTATATTTATCTCAATGGTTTTTTCTTTCCTTTTAACAGTGGAAAAAAGCCTGCCCCCAAAAAACCCTTTTCAAACAAAGGTAAATCCAAAATTCCATAGGCCTTATATTGATCACAATTATTATGATAATGTTTAATCACAGAGCTCCTTTTGGGTTAGGACAAGTAATCAAAATGCAAACCTGTAGAAGCAGATATAACATGCGCAGACACTGGCATCTACTGGACAACATTTTTTAAAGTTACTTCAGCAGACTAATTTTAATTCATAATTTCCTTTTGTTTTTTTTTTAATTCCATGAGATCATTGGTATAGAGAATTCCCAGAGAAGAAACCTGTACTCATCCTCTATCGTCCCTATTTTCCTTGATAGGGATGGACAAGTGTTCTGCAATTTCCTATCTTAAAGAAATTTTCCTGTGGTACTATAGAGCAAAGTAACTTGCCAGGTTACACAACTAATATGTGTCATAGACAGGATTTATATCCAGTCTTTCCTGCTTCGGGGGGGGGGGGGGGTTGGCTAGGTAGGTTTGTTTGCTTTTTCTTCATCACCCCATTGCAAATGTTTTTAAAAAAGGCTATCTAACCCAGTGTTTTCCTTTTCTGTTTAAAGATTTCTACTCAAAAAAAAAAAGAAATCTTTTTTTTCATGTCTCCTAGCATTTTTTTCTTTTTTTATTTAACATATTTAGTTTTCAGCATTGATTTTCACAAGAGTTTGAATTACAAATTTTCTCCCCATTTCTACCCTCCCCCCCACTCCAAGATGGCATATATTCTGGTTGCCCTGTTCCCCAGTCAGCCCTCCCCTCTATTATCCCACTCCCCTCCTATCCCCTTGTCCCTTACTTTCTTGTAGGGCAAGATAAATTTCTGCACCCCATTGCCTGTGTATCTTATTTCCTAGTTGCATGCAAAAACTTTTTTTTTGTTTTTGGAACATCTGTTTTTAGAACTTTGAGTTTCAAATTCTCTCCCCTCTTACCTTCTCACCCACCCTCCCTAAGAAGTCAAGCAATTCAACATAGGCCACATGTGTATCATTATGTATAACCCTTCCACAATACTCATGTTGTGAAAAACTAACTATATTTTGCTCCTTCCCAACCCATCCCCCTTTATTGAATTTTCTCCCTTGACCCTGTCCCCTTTCCAAAGTTTTTGTTTTGGATTACCTCCACCCCCATCTGCCCTCCCCTACATCATCTCTCCCTTTTTTTTTAATCTTCCTCCCTCTTCTTTCCTGTGGGATAAGATACCCAATTGGGTATGTATGGTATTCCCTCCTCGGGCCAAATCTGATGAGAGCAAGATTCACTCATTCCCCCCTCACCTGCCCTCTCCCCTCCTCTCACAGAACTGCTTCCTCTTGCCACCTTTATGCGAGATAATCCACAACATTCTATCTCTCCCTATCTCCCTCTCTCAGTATGTTCCGCTCTCATCCCTTAATTTGAAATTTCATTTTATTTCTTTTAGATATCTTCAACTCACCCTGTGTCTGCTCTCTCTCTCTCTCTCTTTTATATATATATATATACATATATATATATATATATATGTATATATATATATATACACATATATATACACACATATATATATACACACACACATAGATATATACATACATACACATTCACTTATATATATACATAAACATATATATGCATATTCCCTTCAGCTACTCGAATACTGAGGTCTCATGAATCATACATGTCATCTTTCCATGTAGGAATGTAAACAAAACAGTTCAACTTTAGTAAGTCCCTTGCAATTTCTGTTTCTTGATTACCTTTTCATGCTTCTCTTGGATTCTTGTGTTTCAAAGTCAAATTTTCTATGCAGTTCTGGTCTTTTCACTGAGAAAGCTTGAAAGTCCTCTATTTTATTGAAAATCCATATTTTGCCTTGGAGCATGATACTCAGTTTTGCTGGGTAGGTGATTCTAGGTTTTAATCCTAGCTCCATTGACCTCCAGAATATCGTATTCCAAGCCTGTCGATCTCTTAATGTAGAAGCTGCCAGATCTTGGGTTATTCTGATTGGGTTTCCACAATACTCAAATTGTTTCTTTCTGGCTGCTTGCAGTATTTTCTCCTTGATCTGGGAGCTCTGGAATTTGGCGACAATATTCCTAGGAGATTTCTTTTTGGGATCTATTTGAGGAGGCGATCGATGGATTCTTTCAATTTCTATTTTGCCCTGTGGCTCTAGAATATCAGGGCAGTTCTCCTTGATAATTTCTTGAAAGGTGATATCTAGGCTCTTTTTTTGATCATGGCTTTCAGGTAGTCCAATAATTTTTAAATTAACTCTCCTGGATCTATTTTCCAGGTCAGTGGTTTTTCCAATGAGCTATTTCACATTGTCTTCCATTTTTTCATTCCTTTGGTTCTGTTTTATAATATCTTGATTTCTCATCAAGTCACTAGCTTCCACTTGCTCCAATCTTATTTTTAAAGTAGTATTTTCTTCAATGGTCTTTTGGACCTCCTTTTCCATTTGGCTAACTCTGCCTTTCAAGGCATTCTTCTCCTCATTGGCTTTTTGGAGCTCTTATGCCATTTGAGTTAGTCTATTTTTTAAGGTGTTGTTTTCTTCAGTGTATTTTTCAGTATTTTTTTGGGTCTCCTTTAGCAAGTCATTGACTTATTTTTCATGGTTTTCTCGCATCCTTCTCATTTCTCTTCCCAATTTTTCCTCTACTTCTCTAACTTGCTTTTCCAAATCCTTTTTGAGCTCTTCCATGGCCTGGGACCAGTTCCTGTTTTTCTTGGAGGTTTCTGTTGTAGGCTCTTTGACTTTGTTAACTTCTTCTGTCTGTATGTTTTGGTCTTCTTTGTCACCAAAGAAAGAATGCAAAGTCTGAGACTGAATCTGGGCGCATTTTCGCTGCCTGGCCATATTCCCAACCAACTAACTTCACCCTTGAGTTTTTCAGCGGGGTATGACTGCTTGTAGACTAAAGAGTTCTATGTTCCATGTTTGGGGGGTGATGCGCCAGCTCTGCCACACCAGCACTCCTCCTTCCCCAAGAACCCCCAACCCAGACTGGGCTTAGCTCTTCAGCAGGCTGTGCACTCCTGCTCTGATCCACCACTTAATTCCTCCCACCAGGTGGGCCTGGGGCTGGAAGCAACTGCAGCTGTAGCTGCCCCACCTCCGCTGCCCCGGGGCGGTGGCCGAACTGTGAACTCCTTCCACTCCTGCAGCTTTTCCCACTAACCGTCTCCGCAGTCTTTGGTGTTTGTGGGTTGAGAAGTCTGGTAACTGCCGCAGGTCACTGATTCAGGGTGGTAGGGCACATTCCGCCCGGCTCCTGGTCTGGTTGGTCTGAGTAGCTCATGCTGGGCTCTGCTTTGCTCCCAGCCCCCAGCTCCCAGCTCCGTGTGGGATAGACCTCACCCAGAGACCATCCAGGCAGTCCTGGGCTGGAGCCCTGCTTCCTTCTGCTGTTTTGTGGGTTCTGCAGTTCTAGAATTGGTTCAGAGCCATTTTCTATAGGTTTTTGGAGGGACTCGGCAGGGAGCTCAAGCTGGTCCCTACTTTCCAGCCGCCATCTTGGCTCCGCCCCCCGTTACAAATCGGAGGACAGGGAATATATTAAAAAATATATGTGTGTGTGTGTGTGTATGTGCATGTGTACACATACACACACACATATTTGTGTCCCCAGCACTTAGCATAGTGCTTGGAACATAGTAGGCATTTAATAAATGTTTACTGACTGACTGATAAAAACATTGAACAGTATAGGACAAACCACAGATTTCTGGGTTCCTCCGCTGGAGACCTCTCCTTAACAGATGACATCAAACCATTAATACCTACTGTTTTAACCTGGCCATTCAATCAGTTCAGAATTTATCAATTCATATTGTGACCTAGGCCACATCCCTCCATCTCAGCCACGAGAACAGTATGAGAGAGTTTATCAAATGCTTTGCTAAGATCTTGAGAGGTTAGAATAATCGAATGAATTTAGCGAGAGGAAGTTGGTAAGAGAGATAAATGTAATATGTACACTGTTTCAAATATCGACTCTGCAAATAGAGGATAGCAATTAAAAATACCCATTAAAAAAAGGCCTGGGTATTTTAGTGGCCTGCAAAGTCAATGAGGTAACAGGATGATGAAGCAGATGAAAAAGCTTAAAGTTATGTCTTAGACTGCATTAGAAGAAGAAGGCCACAGTCAGGTTGCATTTTGCTATTGCTGGAGGAAACTGTGAGTATTTTGTTCAGTTCTGAGCATCACATTTTGGAAGGACACTGACAAGATGGAGAGCATTCAGATGACAGTGATCAGGGTGTAGAGGAGAGAGCACCATGAGAGCATGACCTACAATGATCAGCTGTAGGAACTGAAGATGTTTAGCTTGAGGAGAAGACCTAGGGGGACATAATAGCTGTCCTTCAACTACCTGAAGAGTTGTCATTCAGCAGAAGGCAAAAATTAAATGAGCTAGTATTTGTAAAAAAGTGATAAATGGGAGGTGAAATTTGCCTCTAACCTGGGCTGTCCAAAAGTTGAATGCGTTCCCCTTGACTAGACTTCTTCATGCAAATGCAAAGAATGACTACTTGTTGAGGACAGTGTAAAATGAATAATGCCTGTGCGGGTAAGCACAGGTCAGGTTAGACGGTCGCTGCGATCTCTCTCAATGCTGGACTTCTGTGAGTCTTAGGCCTCTGTCCTAAACGCCCAATCTGCCACTCCTCTCTAATTCCCACCTTTGTTTTTTCTCTACTTGAGCTCTTGTTCTTTCTTTTCTATCTGCAATCTTTAGGAGGTAGAGAAAAGTGTGGCTTACCTGGAAGCTCCAGTGTCTGAACAATCTGCTCTCGCTCCTGGCAGAGGGTAGCTTGGTTTGACACACAGTCCTCTGTCAGGCTTGGGAAGCACATCTGAAGGAGCTAACACTGTACTGAGGGTGACTGCCTATTTTTTCTTCTGCATTGTCCATGGAAAGCAAATGAGAGTCAGGTGGAAGAGACAGCCTAATGACAAATTCCTGCTGTATCAGTCCCAGAGAGAAAGGAGGAAAAGCAACTGACCACGTTTAGTTTGTCCTGCTGGCACAAAAGGGTAGTTGAGAAGTTTGGCAATTTGCTGAAGAACAACGGGAAAGCCTCTAATGCCATCAGAGTTCAGGAGAACAAAGTCAAACTTTCACCCTGGGAGCAGATGAAGGGGAGGGAACGTGGTGAGGTTAGGTGCTTCTAGAAATTAAAATTTCAATGCTTTACTTTTTGATTTTCTCTCCTCCAGGGGAGATGAGGCTATCCATTATTTCCTCTTTCTTTGCTGTGGGACCTCAACTGCTGGTAGCTATAAAAACCCTCCCCATGTGGCCCACAAT